>NW_026691268.1:0-201277 GCF_020826845.1 Diceros bicornis minor
CAGATCTCAGGCCTGGCACACCGTTTACCAGGCTGCTTCCTCCTCTGACGGGGGCCCAGCACACGCCCCAGGAGACTTGGCAGCCACCCCCAGGGCTCTATCCTCTGGAACTCGTAACCTTGGAAGGGGCCTGGCCCAGGTGCCAGGTTCGGCTGGTCGGCCAGCCTCCTTTGGAGAAAGCAGGCAAGCCGAGCCAGGCTTGCAGTGGCCCTGGCGTGACACCTGCCACCTCAGGCAGAGGGCCTCCCGCGTGCCCTCCATGGCGGGTTTCTCCCCGGAGCCGTGGCCTGGGCACTAGGAAGGCCGGGCCTCCCCGACTCCCGGGAGGAGGGGCTAGCCCAGTTGCGCCCTGGCCCCCAAACCCTCTGGTGCCATCTGCCTGTCTCGGCACTTCTGACTCCACAGAGCCTTTCCTACATCTGGGCTGCCTGCCGTGGCAAAGTGCAGGCGTGGGGTGAGGCCATGCCTTCTCTTTCCAGGAAAAAGTGAGCCCCTGGCCGAAGCAGCAGGCCCAGGCAGAGCCTTGAGCTTGAAGCCCAGTAGGTCTGTGGCCCTCAGGGCCAGAGCAATGCTTTCAAGGCAGGGAAGCGGCCTGCAAGCTGAGTGGGAGTGGGGGAGGGGAGGGAGACAGCTGAAGCCGAGTCCAGAAGGGCGGTGATGGAAGAGCTGCAGCTGGGTAAGAGCCTGGAGGGAGGGCGGGGCCTTCACTGAGGACCCCCCCCCACGAGGGCAGCCCTAGGCCCAGGCGGTCGCGCATGCGCCCTTGGCCTGTGCGGTGTGTGGGGGCTTGAACCCAAGCCCGCAGGGCTCCCGGAGCGGCCAGAGAAAGAAGGGCCCATGGAGAGGTAGGCGAGGTGGGCAGGGGGCGCCACCTTACTCTCCTCAGCTCCCTGAGGGAGAGAGAGAGAGACAGAGACAGAGAGAGAGATCCCTGACCTCTGAGTCTCTGCCTCCACCGCTGGCTGGTGCCAACTCACGCGCCATCCCACTTCCAGCCATCACCCCCACGCCTGCCCCGGGGCCAGCCCCACCACAGAGAGGCCGGTTGGTTCCTGCTCACCTCTGTGCCGTCCCTTCCCGACCTGACCCCAGTGCAGGGGATAAGCTTCAGACAAGTCTTTCCATGTCCCTCTGCATGACAATAGACTTCCTCCCCTCTCCCATTCCACAGGCCCACCCGGGACATCCACCTTTGTCATTAGCTCAGGAGAGGATGCAAGATGAGAATCTCTGCTATTGTGTGGGGAGACTCAGTTTCCCGGGTTTCCCCCATGGACACATGTTCTTCAGCTGGGTCTGATTTTCTCCAGACAAGCTGTCTTGGGAAGGATTTGGCCAGCCCTAAGAAGCTGAAGGGAAAGGGCGGAGGGGGGTTCTCTCTCTGCCCCCGACAGCCCCGAGCTGGGTCGCTCCCTCAGACCTGGCCAGGGGCAGCCCATCCCCCGGCGCCCTTCCCCGGGGCATCCAAGGGCAGGCTCGGCGCCAGCCCCACCCCGCTCGCCACTGCCCGACCATCGTCCTCCCTCGGGGGGCCTGGGCAGGACAGGGACCCGGCTGTGGGAGGCCTCCAGATCTCAGGCCTGGCACACCGTTTACCAGGCTGCTTCCTCCTCTGACGGGGGCCCAGCACACGCCCCAGGAGACTTGGCAGCCGCCCCCAGGGCTCTATCCTCTGGAACTCGTCCCCTTGGAAGGGGCCTGGCCCAGGTGCCAGGTTCCGCAGGTCGGCCAGCCTCCTTTGGAGAAAGCAGGCAAGCCGAGCCAGGGTGGCAGTGGCCCTGGCGTGACACCTGCCACCTCAGGCAGAGGGCCTCCCGCGTGCCCTCCATGGCGGGTTTCTCCCCGGAGCCGTGGCCTGGGCACTAGGAAGGCCGGGCCTCCCCGACTCCCGGGAGGAGGGGCTAGCCCAGTTGCGCCCTGGCCCCCAAACCCTCTGGTGCCATCTGCCTGTCTCGGCACTTCTGACTCCACAGAGCCTTTCCTACATCTGGGCTGCCTGCCGTGGCAAAGTGAAGGCGTGGGGTGAGGCCATGCCTTCTCTTTCCAGGAAAAAGTGAGCCCCTGGCCGAAGCAGCAGGCCCAGGCAGAGCCTTGAGCTTGAAGCCCAGTAGGTCTGTGGCCCTCAGGGCCAGAGCAATGCTTTCAAGGCAGGGAAGCGGCCTGCAAGCTGAGTGGGAGTGGGGGAGGGGAGGGAGACAGCTGAAGCCGAGTCCAGAAGGGCGGTGATGGAAGAGCTGCAGCTGGGTCAGAGCCTGGAGGGAGGGCGGGGTCTTCACTGAGGACCCCCCCCCCCCCCCCCCGAGGGCAGCCCTAGGCCCCGGCGGTCGCGCATGCGCCCTTGGCCTGTGCGGTGTGTGGGGGCTTGAACCCAAGCCCGCAGGGCTCCCGGAGCGGCCAGAGAAAGAAGGGCCCATGGAGAGGTAGGCGAGGTGGGCAGGGGGCGCCACCTTACTCTCCTCAGCTCCCTGAGGGAGAGAGAGAGAGACAGAGACAGAGAGAGAGATCCCTGACCTCTGAGTCTCTGCCTCCACCGCTGGCTGGTGCCAACTCACGCGCCATCCCACTTCCAGCCATCACCCCCACGCCTGCCCCGGGGCCAGCCCCACCACAGAGAGGCCGGTTGGTTCCTGCTCACCTCTGTGCCGTCCCTTCCCGACCTGACCCCAGTGCAGGGGATAAGCTTCAGACAAGTCTTTCCATGTCCCTCTGCATGACAATAGACTTCCTCCCCTCTCCCATTCCACAGGCCCACCCGGGACATCCACCTTTGTCATTAGCTCAGGAGAGGATGCAAGATGAGAATCTCTGCTATTGTGTGGGGAGACTCAGTTTCCCGGGTTTCCCCCATGGACACATGTTCTTCAGCTGGGTCTGATTTTCTCCAGACAAGCTGTCTTGGGAAGGATTTGGCCAGCCCTAAGAACCTGAAGGGAAAGGGCGGAGGGGGGTTCTCTCTCTGCCCCCGACAGCCCCGAGCTGGGTCGGTCCCTCAGACCTGGCCAGGGGCAGCCCATCCCCCGGCGCCCTTCCCCGGGGCATCCAAGGGCAGGCTCGGCGCCAGCCCCACCCCGCTCGCCACTGCCCGACCATCGTCCTCCCTCGGGGGGCCTGGGCAGGACAGGGACCCGGCTGTGGGAGGCCTCCAGATCTCAGGCCTGGCACACCGTTTACCAGGCTGCTTCCTCCTCTGACGGGGGCCCAGCACACGCCCCAGGAGACTTGGCAGCCACCCCCAGGGCTCTATCCTCTGGAACTCGTAACCTTGGAAGGGGCCTGGCCCAGGTGCCAGGTTCGGCTGGTCGGCCAGCCTCCTTTGGAGAAAGCAGGCAAGCCGAGCCAGGCTTGCAGTGGCCCTGGCGTGACACCTGCCACCTCAGGCAGAGGGCCTCCCGCGTGCCCTCCATGGCGGGTTTCTCCCCGGAGCCGTGGCCTGGGCACTAGGAAGGCCGGGCCTCCCCGACTCCCGGGAGGAGGGGCTAGCCCAGTTGCGCCCTGGCCCCCAAACCCTCTGGTGCCATCTGCCTGTCTCGGCACTTCTGACTCCACAGAGCCTTTCCTACATCTGGGCTGCCTGCCGTGGCAAAGTGCAGGCGTGGGGTGAGGCCATGCCTTCTCTTTCCAGGAAAAAGTGAGCCCCTGGCCGAAGCAGCAGGCCCAGGCAGAGCCTTGAGCTTGAAGCCCAGTAGGTCTGTGGCCCTCAGGGCCAGAGCAATGCTTTCAAGGCAGGGAAGCGGCCTGCAAGCTGAGTGGGAGTGGGGGAGGGGAGGGAGACAGCTGAAGCCGAGTCCAGAAGGGCGGTGATGGAAGAGCTGCAGCTGGGTAAGAGCCTGGAGGGAGGGCGGGGCCTTCACTGAGGACCCCCCCCCACGAGGGCAGCCCTAGGCCCAGGCGGTCGCGCATGCGCCCTTGGCCTGTGCGGTGTGTGGGGGCTTGAACCCAAGCCCGCAGGGCTCCCGGAGCGGCCAGAGAAAGAAGGGCCCATGGAGAGGTAGGCGAGGTGGGCAGGGGGCGCCACCTTACTCTCCTCAGCTCCCTGAGGGAGAGAGAGAGAGACAGAGACAGAGAGAGAGATCCCTGACCTCTGAGTCTCTGCCTCCACCGCTGGCTGGTGCCAACTCACGCGCCATCCCACTTCCAGCCATCACCCCCACGCCTGCCCCGGGGCCAGCCCCACCACAGAGAGGCCGGTTGGTTCCTGCTCACCTCTGTGCCGTCCCTTCCCGACCTGACCCCAGTGCAGGGGATAAGCTTCAGACAAGTCTTTCCATGTCCCTCTGCATGACAATAGACTTCCTCCCCTCTCCCATTCCACAGGCCCACCCGGGACATCCACCTTTGTCATTAGCTCAGGAGAGGATGCAAGATGAGAATCTCTGCTATTGTGTGGGGAGACTCAGTTTCCCGGGTTTCCCCCATGGACACATGTTCTTCAGCTGGGTCTGATTTTCTCCAGACAAGCTGTCTTGGGAAGGATTTGGCCAGCCCTAAGAAGCTGAAGGGAAAGGGCGGAGGGGGGTTCTCTCTCTGCCCCCGACAGCCCCGAGCTGGGTCGCTCCCTCAGACCTGGCCAGGGGCAGCCCATCCCCCGGCGCCCTTCCCCGGGGCATCCAAGGGCAGGCTCGGCGCCAGCCCCACCCCGCTCGCCACTGCCCGACCATCGTCCTCCCTCGGGGGGCCTGGGCAGGACAGGGACCCGGCTGTGGGAGGCCTCCAGATCTCAGGCCTGGCACACCGTTTACCAGGCTGCTTCCTCCTCTGACGGGGGCCCAGCACACGCCCCAGGAGACTTGGCAGCCGCCCCCAGGGCTCTATCCTCTGGAACTCGTCCCCTTGGAAGGGGCCTGGCCCAGGTGCCAGGTTCCGCAGGTCGGCCAGCCTCCTTTGGAGAAAGCAGGCAAGCCGAGCCAGGGTGGCAGTGGCCCTGGCGTGACACCTGCCACCTCAGGCAGAGGGCCTCCCGCGTGCCCTCCATGGCGGGTTTCTCCCCGGAGCCGTGGCCTGGGCACTAGGAAGGCCGGGCCTCCCCGACTCCCGGGAGGAGGGGCTAGCCCAGTTGCGCCCTGGCCCCCAAACCCTCTGGTGCCATCTGCCTGTCTCGGCACTTCTGACTCCACAGAGCCTTTCCTACATCTGGGCTGCCTGCCGTGGCAAAGTGAAGGCGTGGGGTGAGGCCATGCCTTCTCTTTCCAGGAAAAAGTGAGCCCCTGGCCGAAGCAGCAGGCCCAGGCAGAGCCTTGAGCTTGAAGCCCAGTAGGTCTGTGGCCCTCAGGGCCAGAGCAATGCTTTCAAGGCAGGGAAGCGGCCTGCAAGCTGAGTGGGAGTGGGGGAGGGGAGGGAGACAGCTGAAGCCGAGTCCAGAAGGGCGGTGATGGAAGAGCTGCAGCTGGGTCAGAGCCTGGAGGGAGGGCGGGGTCTTCACTGAGGACCCCCCCCCCCCCCCGAGGGCAGCCCTAGGCCCCGGCGGTCGCGCATGCGCCCTTGGCCTGTGCGGTGTGTGGGGGCTTGAACCCAAGCCCGCAGGGCTCCCGGAGCGGCCAGAGAAAGAAGGGCCCATGGAGAGGTAGGCGAGGTGGGCAGGGGGCGCCACCTTACTCTCCTCAGCTCCCTGAGGGAGAGAGAGAGAGACAGAGACAGAGAGAGAGATCCCTGACCTCTGAGTCTCTGCCTCCACCGCTGGCTGGTGCCAACTCACGCGCCATCCCACTTCCAGCCATCACCCCCACGCCTGCCCCGGGGCCAGCCCCACCACAGAGAGGCCGGTTGGTTCCTGCTCACCTCTGTGCCGTCCTTCCCGACCTGACCCCAGTGCAGGGGATAAGCTTCAGACAAGTCTTTCCATGTCCCTCTGCATGACAATAGACTTCCTCCCCTCTCCCATTCCACAGGCCCACCCGGGACATCCACCTTTGTCATTAGCTCAGGAGAGGATGCAAGATGAGAATCTCTGCTATTGTGTGGGGAGACTCAGTTTCCCGGGTTTCCCCCATGGACACATGTTCTTCAGCTGGGTCTGATTTTCTCCAGACAAGCTGTCTTGGGAAGGATTTGGCCAGCCCTAAGAAGCTGAAGGGAAAGGGCGGAGGGGGGTTCTCTCTCTGCCCCCGACAGCCCCGAGCTGGGTCGGTCCCTCAGACCTGGCCAGGGGCAGCCCATCCCCCGGCGCCCTTCCCCGGGGCATCCAAGGGCAGGCTCGGCGCCAGCCCCACCCCGCTCGCCACTGCCCGACCATCGTCCTCCCTCGGGGGGCCTGGGCAGGACAGGGACCCGGCTGTGGGAGGCCTCCAGATCTCAGGCCTGGCACACCGTTTACCAGGCTGCTTCCTCCTCTGACGGGGGCCCAGCACACGCCCCAGGAGACTTGGCAGCCGCCCCCAGGGCTCTATCCTCTGGAACTCGTCCCCTTGGAAGGGGCCTGGCCCAGGTGCCAGGTTCGGCTGGTCGGCCAGCCTCCTTTGGAGAAAGCAGGCAAGCCGAGCCAGGCTTGCAGTGGCCCTGGCGTGACACCTGCCACCTCAGCCAGAGGGCCTCCCGCGTGCCCTCCATGGCGGGTTTCTCCCCGGAGCCGTGGCCTGGGCACTAGGAAGGCCGGGCCTCCCCGACTCCCGGGAGGAGGGGCTAGCCCAGTTGCGCCCTGGCCCCCAAACCCTCTGGTGCCATCTGCCTGTCTCGGCACTTCTGACTCCACAGAGCCTTTCCTACATCTGGGCTGCCTGCCGTGGCAAAGTGAAGGCGTGGGGTGAGGCCATGCCTTCTCTTTCCAGGAAAAAGTGAGCCCCTGGCCGAAGCAGCAGGCCCAGGCAGAGCCTTGAGCTTGAAGCCCAGTAGGTCTGTGGCCCTCAGGGCCAGAGCAATGCTTTCAAGGCAGGGAAGCGGCCTGCAAGCTGAGTGGGAGTGGGGGAGGGGAGGGAGACAGCTGAAGCCGAGTCCAGAAGGGCGGCGATGGAAGAGCTGCAGCTGGGTCAGAGCCTGGAGGGAGGGCGGGGCCTTCACTGAGGACCCCCCCCCTGAGGCCAGCCCTAGGCCCCGGCGGTCGCGCATGCGCCCTTGGCCTGTGCGGTGTGTGGGGGCTTGAACCCAAGCCCGCAGGGCTCCCGGAGCGGCCAGAGAAAGAAGGGCCCATGGAGAGGTAGGCGAGGTGGGCAGGGGGCGCCACCTTACTCTCCTCAGCTCCCTGAGGGAGAGAGAGAGAGACAGAGACAGAGAGAGAGATCCCTGACCTCTGAGTCTCTGCCTCCACCGCTGGCTGGTGCCAACTCACGCGCCATCCCACTTCCAGCCATCACCCCCACGCCTGCCCTGGGGCCAGCCCCACCACAGAGAGGCCGGTTGGTTCCTGCTCACCTCTGTGCAGTCCCTTCCCGACCTGACCCCAGTGCAGGGGATAAGCTTCAGACAAGTCTTTCCATGTCCCTCTGCATGACAATAGACTTCCTCCCCTCTCCCATTCCACAGGCCCACCCGGGACATCCACCTTTGTCATTAGCTCAGGAGAGGATGCAAGATGAGAATCTCTGCTATTGTGTGGGGGGACTCAGTTTCCCGGGTTTCCCCCATGGACACATGTTCTTCAGCTGGGTCTGATTTTCTCCAGACAAGCTGTCTTGGGAAGGATTTGGCCAGCCCTAAGAACCTGAAGGGAAAGGGCGGAGGGGGGTTCTCTCTCTGCCCCCGACAGCCCCGAGCTGGGTCGGTCCCTCAGACCTGGCCAGGGGCAGCCCATCCCCCGGCGCCCTTCCCCGGGGCATCCAAGGGCAGGCTCGGCGCCAGCCCCACCCCGCTCGCCACTGCCCGACCATCGTCCTCCCTCGGGGGGCCTGGGCAGGACAGGGACCCGGCTCTGGGAGGCCTCCAGATCTCAGGCCTGGCACACCGTTTACCAGGCTGCTTCCTCCTCTGACGGGGGCCCAGCACACGCCCCAGGAGACTTGGCAGCCGCCCCCAGGGCTCTATCCTCTGCAACTCGTCCCCTTGGAAGGGGCCTGGCCCAGGTGCCAGGTTCGGCTGGTCGGCCAGCCTCCTTTGGAGAAAGCAGGCAAGCCGAGCCAGGCTTGCAGTGGCCCTGGCGTGACACCTGCCACCTCAGGCAGAGGGCCTCCCGCGTGCCCTCCATGGCGGGTTTCTCCCCGGAGCCGTGGCCTGGGCACTAGGAAGGCCGGGCCTCCCCGACTCCCGGGAGGAGGGGCTAGCCCAGTTGCGCCCTGGCCCCCAAACCCTCTGGTGCCATCTGCCTGTCTCGGCACTTCTGACTCCACAGAGCCTTTCCTACATCTGGGCTGCCTGCCGTGGCAAAGTGCAGGCGTGGGGTGAGGCCATGGCTTTGTCTTTCCAGGAAAAAATGAGCCCCTGGCCGAAGCAGCAGGCCCAGGCAGAGCCTTGAGCTTGAAGCCCAGTAGGTCTGTGGCCCTCAGGGCCAGAGCAATGCTTTCAAGGCAGGGAAGCGGCCTGCAAGCTGAGTGGGAGTGGGGGAGGGGAGGGAGACAGCTGAAGCCGAGTCCAGAAGGGCGGCAATGGAAGAGCTGCAGCTGGGTCAGAGCCTGGAGGGAGGGCGGGGCCTTCACTGAGGACCCCCCCCCCAGAGGCCAGCCCTAGGCCCCCGGCGGTCGCGCATGCGCCCTTGGCCTGTGCGGTGTGTGGGGGCTTGAACCCAAGCCCGCAGGGCTCCCGGAGCGGCCAGAGAAAGAATGGCCCATGGAGAAGTAGGCGAGGTGGGCAGGGGGCGCCACCTTACTCTCCTCAGCTCCCTGAGGGAGAGAGAGAGAGACAGAGACAGAGAGAGAGATCCCTGACCTCTGAGTCTCTGCCTCCACCGCTGGCTGGTGCCAACTCACGCGCCATCCCACTTCCAGCCATCACCCCCACGCCTGCCCCGGGGCCAGCCCCACCACAGAGAGGCCGGTTGGTTCCTGCTCACCTCTGTGCCGACCCTTCCCGACCTGACCCCAGTGCAGGGGATAAGCTTCAGACAAGTCTTTCCATGTCCCTCTGCATGACAATAGACTTCCTCCCCTCTCCCATTCCACAGGCCCACCCGGGACATCCACCTTTGTCATTAGCTCAGGAGAGGATGCAAGATGAGAATCTCTGCTATTGTGTGGGGAGACTCAGTTTCCCGGGTTTCCCCCATGGACACATGTTCTTCAGCTGGGTCTGATTTTCTCCAGACAAGCTGTCTTGGGAAGGATTTGGCCAGCCCTAAGAAGCTGAAGGGAAAGGGCGGAGGGGGGTTCTCTCTCTGCCCCCGACAGCCCCGAGCTGGGTCGGTCCCTCAGACCTGGCCAGGGGCAGCCCATCCCCCGGCGCCCTTCCCCGGGGCATCCAAGGGCAGGCTCGGCGCCAGCCCCACCCCGCTCGCCACTGCCCGACCATCGTCCTCCCTCGGGGGGCCTGGGCAGGACAGGGACCCGGCTGTGGGAGGCCTCCAGATCTCAGGCCTGGCACACCGTTTACCAGGCTGCTTCCTCCTCTGACGGGGGCCCAGCACACGCCCCAGGAGACTTGGCAGCCGCCCCCAGGGCTCTATCCTCTGGAACTCGTCCCCTTGGAAGGGGCCTGGCCCAGGTGCCAGGTTCGGCTGGTCGGCCAGCCTCCTTTGGAGAAAGCAGGCAAGCCGAGCCAGGCTTGCAGTGGCCCTGGCGTGACACCTGCCACCTCAGCCAGAGGGCCTCCCGCGTGCCCTCCATGGCGGGTTTCTCCCCGGAGCCGTGGCCTGGGCACTAGGAAGGCCGGGCCTCCCCGACTCCCGGGAGGAGGGGCTAGCCCAGTTGCGCCCTGGCCCCCAAACCCTCTGGTGCCATCTGCCTGTCTCGGCACTTCTGACTCCACAGAGCCTTTCCTACATCTGGGCTGCCTGCCGTGGCAAAGTGAAGGCGTGGGGTGAGGCCATGCCTTCTCTTTCCAGGAAAAAGTGAGCCCCTGGCCGAAGCAGCAGGCCCAGGCAGAGCCTTGAGCTTGAAGCCCAGTAGGTCTGTGGCCCTCAGGGCCAGAGCAATGCTTTCAAGGCAGGGAAGCGGCCTGCAAGCTGAGTGGGAGTGGGGGAGGGGAGGGAGACAGCTGAAGCCGAGTCCAGAAGGGCGGCGATGGAAGAGCTGCAGCTGGGTCAGAGCCTGGAGGGAGGGCGGGGCCTTCACTGAGGACCCCCCCCCTGAGGCCAGCCCTAGGCCCCGGCGGTCGCGCATGCGCCCTTGGCCTGTGCGGTGTGTGGGGGCTTGAACCCAAGCCCGCAGGGCTCCCGGAGCGGCCAGAGAAAGAAGGGCCCATGGAGAGGTAGGCGAGGTGGGCAGGGGGCGCCACCTTACTCTCCTCAGCTCCCTGAGGGAGAGAGAGAGAGACAGAGACAGAGAGAGAGATCCCTGACCTCTGAGTCTCTGCCTCCACCGCTGGCTGGTGCCAACTCACGCGCCATCCCACTTCCAGCCATCACCCCCACGCCTGCCCTGGGGCCAGCCCCACCACAGAGAGGCCGGTTGGTTCCTGCTCACCTCTGTGCAGTCCCTTCCCGACCTGACCCCAGTGCAGGGGATAAGCTTCAGACAAGTCTTTCCATGTCCCTCTGCATGACAATAGACTTCCTCCCCTCTCCCATTCCACAGGCCCACCCGGGACATCCACCTTTGTCATTAGCTCAGGAGAGGATGCAAGATGAGAATCTCTGCTATTGTGTGGGGGGACTCAGTTTCCCGGGTTTCCCCCATGGACACATGTTCTTCAGCTGGGTCTGATTTTCTCCAGACAAGCTGTCTTGGGAAGGATTTGGCCAGCCCTAAGAACCTGAAGGGAAAGGGCGGAGGGGGGTTCTCTCTCTGCCCCCGACAGCCCCGAGCTGGGTCGGTCCCTCAGACCTGGCCAGGGGCAGCCCATCCCCCGGCGCCCTTCCCCGGGGCATCCAAGGGCAGGCTCGGCGCCAGCCCCACCCCGCTCGCCACTGCCCGACCATCGTCCTCCCTCGGGGGGCCTGGGCAGGACAGGGACCCGGCTCTGGGAGGCCTCCAGATCTCAGGCCTGGCACACCGTTTACCAGGCTGCTTCCTCCTCTGACGGGGGCCCAGCACACGCCCCAGGAGACTTGGCAGCCGCCCCCAGGGCTCTATCCTCTGCAACTCGTCCCCTTGGAAGGGGCCTGGCCCAGGTGCCAGGTTCGGCTGGTCGGCCAGCCTCCTTTGGAGAAAGCAGGCAAGCCGAGCCAGGCTTGCAGTGGCCCTGGCGTGACACCTGCCACCTCAGGCAGAGGGCCTCCCGCGTGCCCTCCATGGCGGGTTTCTCCCCGGAGCCGTGGCCTGGGCACTAGGAAGGCCGGGCCTCCCCGACTCCCGGGAGGAGGGGCTAGCCCAGTTGCGCCCTGGCCCCCAAACCCTCTGGTGCCATCTGCCTGTCTCGGCACTTCTGACTCCACAGAGCCTTTCCTACATCTGGGCTGCCTGCCGTGGCAAAGTGCAGGCGTGGGGTGAGGCCATGGCTTTGTCTTTCCAGGAAAAAATGAGCCCCTGGCCGAAGCAGCAGGCCCAGGCAGAGCCTTGAGCTTGAAGCCCAGTAGGTCTGTGGCCCTCAGGGCCAGAGCAATGCTTTCAAGGCAGGGAAGCGGCCTGCAAGCTGAGTGGGAGTGGGGGAGGGGAGGGAGACAGCTGAAGCCGAGTCCAGAAGGGCGGCAATGGAAGAGCTGCAGCTGGGTCAGAGCCTGGAGGGAGGGCGGGGCCTTCACTGAGGACCCCCCCCCCAGAGGCCAGCCCTAGGCCCCCGGCGGTCGCGCATGCGCCCTTGGCCTGTGCGGTGTGTGGGGGCTTGAACCCAAGCCCGCAGGGCTCCCGGAGCGGCCAGAGAAAGAATGGCCCATGGAGAAGTAGGCGAGGTGGGCAGGGGGCGCCACCTTACTCTCCTCAGCTCCCTGAGGGAGAGAGAGAGAGACAGAGACAGAGAGAGAGATCCCTGACCTCTGAGTCTCTGCCTCCACCGCTGGCTGGTGCCAACTCACGCGCCATCCCACTTCCAGCCATCACCCCCACGCCTGCCCCGGGGCCAGCCCCACCACAGAGAGGCCGGTTGGTTCCTGCTCACCTCTGTGCCGACCCTTCCCGACCTGACCCCAGTGCAGGGGATAAGCTTCAGACAAGTCTTTCCATGTCCCTCTGCATGACAATAGACTTCCTCCCCTCTCCCATTCCACAGGCCCACCCGGGACATCCACCTTTGTCATTAGCTCAGGAGAGGATGCAAGATGAGAATCTCTGCTATTGTGTGGGGAGACTCAGTTTCCCGGGTTTCCCCCATGGACACATGTTCTTCAGCTGGGTCTGATTTTCTCCAGACAAGCTGTCTTGGGAAGGATTTGGCCAGCCCTAAGAAGCTGAAGGGAAAGGGCGGAGGGGGGTTCTCTCTCTGCCCCCGACAGCCCCGAGCTGGGTCGGTCCCTCAGACCTGGCCAGGGGCAGCCCATCCCCCGGCGCCCTTCCCCGGGGCATCCAAGGGCAGGCTCGGCGCCAGCCCCACCCCGCTCGCCACTGCCCGACCATCGTCCTCCCTCGGGGGGCCTGGGCAGGACAGGGACCCGGCTGTGGGAGGCCTCCAGATCTCAGGCCTGGCACACCGTTTACCAGGCTGCTTCCTCCTCTGACGGGGGCCCAGCACACGCCCCAGGAGACTTGGCAGCCACCCCCAGGGCTCTATCCTCTGGAACTCGTAACCTTGGAAGGGGCCTGGCCCAGGTGCCAGGTTCGGCTGGTCGGCCAGCCTCCTTTGGAGAAAGCAGGCAAGCCGAGCCAGGCTTGCAGTGGCCCTGGCGTGACACCTGCCACCTCAGGCAGAGGGCCTCCCGCGTGCCCTCCATGGCGGGTTTCTCCCCGGAGCCGTGGCCTGGGCACTAGGAAGGCCGGGCCTCCCCGACTCCCGGGAGGAGGGGCTAGCCCAGTTGCGCCCTGGCCCCCAAACCCTCTGGTGCCATCTGCCTGTCTCGGCACTTCTGACTCCACAGAGCCTTTCCTACATCTGGGCTGCCTGCCGTGGCAAAGTGCAGGCGTGGGGTGAGGCCATGCCTTCTCTTTCCAGGAAAAAGTGAGCCCCTGGCCGAAGCAGCAGGCCCAGGCAGAGCCTTGAGCTTGAAGCCCAGTAGGTCTGTGGCCCTCAGGGCCAGAGCAATGCTTTCAAGGCAGGGAAGCGGCCTGCAAGCTGAGTGGGAGTGGGGGAGGGGAGGGAGACAGCTGAAGCCGAGTCCAGAAGGGCGGTGATGGAAGAGCTGCAGCTGGGTCAGAGCCTGGAGGGAGGGCGGGGCCTTCACTGAGGACCCCCCCCCCAGAGGCCAGCCCTAGGCCCCCGGCGGTCGCGCATGCGCCCTTGGCCTGTGCGGTGTGTGGGGGCTTGAACCCAAGCCCGCAGGGCTCCCGGAGCGGCCAGAGAAAGAATGGCCCATGGAGAAGTAGGCGAGGTGGGCAGGGGGCGCCACCTTACTCTCCTCAGCTCCCTGAGGGAGAGAGAGAGAGACAGAGACAGAGAGAGAGATCCCTGACCTCTGAGTCTCTGCCTCCACCGCTGGCTGGTGCCAACTCACGCGCCATCCCACTTCCAGCCATCACCCCCACGCCTGCCCCGGGGCCAGCCCCACCACAGAGAGGCCGGTTGGTTCCTGCTCACCTCTGTGCCGACCCTTCCCGACCTGACCCCAGTGCAGGGGATAAGCTTCAGACAAGTCTTTCCATGTCCCTCTGCATGACAATAGACTTCCTCCCCTCTCCCATTCCACAGGCCCACCCGGGACATCCACCTTTGTCATTAGCTCAGGAGAGGATGCAAGATGAGAATCTCTGCTATTGTGTGGGGAGACTCAGTTTCCCGGGTTTCCCCCATGGACACATGTTCTTCAGCTGGGTCTGATTTTCTCCAGACAAGCTGTCTTGGGAAGGATTTGGCCAGCCCTAAGAAGCTGAAGGGAAAGGGCGGAGGGGGGTTCTCTCTCTGCCCCCGACAGCCCCGAGCTGGGTCGGTCCCTCAGACCTGGCCAGGGGCAGCCCATCCCCCGGCGCCCTTCCCCGGGGCATCCAAGGGCAGGCTCGGCGCCAGCCCCACCCCGCTCGCCACTGCCCGACCATCGTCCTCCCTCGGGGGGCCTGGGCAGGACAGGGACCCGGCTGTGGGAGGCCTCCAGATCTCAGGCCTGGCACACCGTTTACCAGGCTGCTTCCTCCTCTGACGGGGGCCCAGCACACGCCCCAGGAGACTTGGCAGCCACCCCCAGGGCTCTATCCTCTGGAACTCGTAACCTTGGAAGGGGCCTGGCCCAGGTGCCAGGTTCGGCTGGTCGGCCAGCCTCCTTTGGAGAAAGCAGGCAAGCCGAGCCAGGCTTGCAGTGGCCCTGGCGTGACACCTGCCACCTCAGGCAGAGGGCCTCCCGCGTGCCCTCCATGGCGGGTTTCTCCCCGGAGCCGTGGCCTGGGCACTAGGAAGGCCGGGCCTCCCCGACTCCCGGGAGGAGGGGCTAGCCCAGTTGCGCCCTGGCCCCCAAACCCTCTGGTGCCATCTGCCTGTCTCGGCACTTCTGACTCCACAGAGCCTTTCCTACATCTGGGCTGCCTGCCGTGGCAAAGTGCAGGCGTGGGGTGAGGCCATGCCTTCTCTTTCCAGGAAAAAGTGAGCCCCTGGCCGAAGCAGCAGGCCCAGGCAGAGCCTTGAGCTTGAAGCCCAGTAGGTCTGTGGCCCTCAGGGCCAGAGCAATGCTTTCAAGGCAGGGAAGCGGCCTGCAAGCTGAGTGGGAGTGGGGGAGGGGAGGGAGACAGCTGAAGCCGAGTCCAGAAGGGCGGTGATGGAAGAGCTGCAGCTGGGTCAGAGCCTGGAGGGAGGGCGGGGCCTTCACTGAGGACCCCCCCCCCCCCCCCGAGGGCAGCCCTAGGCCCCGGCGGTCGCGCATGCGCCCTTGGCCTGTGCGGTGTGTGGGGGCTTGAACCCAAGCCCGCAGGGCTCCCGGAGCGGCCAGAGAAAGAAGGGCCCATGGAGAGGTAGGCGAGGTGGGCAGGGGGCGCCACCTTACTCTCCTCAGCTCCCTGAGGGAGAGAGAGAGAGACAGAGACAGAGAGAGAGATCCCTGACCTCTGAGTCTCTGCCTCCACCGCTGGCTGGTGCCAACTCACGCGCCATCCCACTTCCAGCCATCACCCCCACGCCTGCCCCGGGGCCAGCCCCACCACAGAGAGGCCGGTTGGTTCCTGCTCACCTCTGTGCCGTCCCTTCCCGACCTGACCCCAGTGCAGGGGATAAGCTTCAGACAAGTCTTTCCATGTCCCTCTGCATGACAATAGACTTCCTCCCCTCTCCCATTCCACAGGCCCACCCGGGACATCCACCTTTGTCATTAGCTCAGGAGAGGATGCAAGATGAGAATCTCTGCTATTGTGTGGGGGGACTCAGTTTCCCGGGTTTCCCCCATGGACACATGTTCTTCAGCTGGGTCTGATTTTCTCCAGACAAGCTGTCTTGGGAAGGATTTGGCCAGCCCTAAGAACCTGAAGGGAAAGGGCGGAGGGGGGTTCTCTCTCTGCCCCCGACAGCCCCGAGCTGGGTCGGTCCCTCAGACCTGGCCAGGGGCAGCCCATCCCCCGGCGCCCTTCCCCGGGGCATCCAAGGGCAGGCTCGGCGCCAGCCCCACCCCGCTCGCCACTGCCCGACCATCGTCCTCCCTCGGGGGGCCTGGGCAGGACAGGGACCCGGCTCTGGGAGGCCTCCAGATCTCAGGCCTGGCACACCGTTTACCAGGCTGCTTCCTCCTCTGACGGGGGCCCAGCACACGCCCCAGGAGACTTGGCAGCCGCCCCCAGGGCTCTATCCTCTGCAACTCGTCCCCTTGGAAGGGGCCTGGCCCAGGTGCCAGGTTCGGCTGGTCGGCCAGCCTCCTTTGGAGAAAGCAGGCAAGCCGAGCCAGGCTTGCAGTGGCCCTGGCGTGACACCTGCCACCTCAGGCAGAGGGCCTCCCGCGTGCCCTCCATGGCGGGTTTCTCCCCGGAGCCGTGGCCTGGGCACTAGGAAGGCCGGGCCTCCCCGACTCCCGGGAGGAGGGGCTAGCCCAGTTGCGCCCTGGCCCCCAAACCCTCTGGGGCCATCTGCCTGTCTCGGCACTTCTGACTCCACAGAGCCTTTCCTACATCTGGGCTGCCTGCCGTGGCAAAGTGCAGGCGTGGGGTGAGGCCATGGCTTTGTCTTTCCAGGAAAAAATGAGCCCCTGGCCGAAGCAGCAGGCCCAGGCAGAGCCTTGAGCTTGAAGCCCAGTAGGTCTGTGGCCCTCAGGGCCAGAGCAATGCTTTCAAGGCAGGGAAGCGGCCTGCAAGCTGAGTGGGAGTGGGGGAGGGGAGGGAGACAGCTGAAGCCGAGTCCAGAAGGGCGGTGATGGAAGAGCTGCAGCTGGGTCAGAGCCTGGAGGGAGGGCGGGGCCTTCACTGAGGACCCCCCCCCCCCCCCGAGGGCAGCCCTAGGCCCCGGCGGTCGCGCATGCGCCCTTGGCCTGTGCGGTGTGTGGGGGCTTGAACCCAAGCCCGCAGGGCTCCCGGAGCGGCCAGAGAAAGAAGGGCCCATGGAGAGGTAGGCGAGGTGGGCAGGGGGCGCCACCTTACTCTCCTCAGCTCCCTGAGGGAGAGAGAGAGAGACAGAGACAGAGAGAGAGATCCCTGACCTCTGAGTCTCTGCCTCCACCGCTGGCTGGTGCCAACTCATGCGCCATCCCACTTCCAGCCATCACCCCCACGCCTGCCCCGGGGCCAGCCCCACCACAGAGAGGCCGGTTGGTTCCTGCTCACCTCTGTGCCGTCCCTTCCCGACCTGACCCCAGTGCAGGGGATAAGCTTCAGACAAGTCTTTCCATGTCCCTCTGCATGACAATAGACTTCCTCCCCTCTCCCATTCCACAGGCCCACCCGGGACATCCACCTTTGTCATTAGCTCAGGAGAGGATGCAAGATGAGAATCTCTGCTATTGTGTGGGGAGACTCAGTTTCCCGGGTTTCCCCCATGGACACATGTTCTTCAGCTGGGTCTGATTTTCTCCAGACAAGCTGTCTTGGGAAGGATTTGGCCAGCCCTAAGAACCTGAAGGGAAAGGGCGGAGGGGGGTTCTCTCTCTGCCCCCGACAGCCCCGAGCTGGGTCGGTCCCTCAGACCTGGCCAGGGGCAGCCCATCCCCCGGCGCCCTTCCCCGGGGCATCCAAGGGCAGGCTCGGCGCCAGCCCCACCCCGCTCGCCACTGCCCGACCATCGTCCTCCCTCGGGGGGCCTGGGCAGGACAGGGACCCGGCTGTGGGAGGCCTCCAGATCTCAGGCCTGGCACACCGTTTACCAGGCTGCTTCCTCCTCTGACGGGGGCCCAGCACACGCCCCAGGAGACTTGGCAGCCGCCCCCAGGGCTCTATCCTCTGGAACTCGTAACCTTGGAAGGGGCCTGGCCCAGGTGCCAGGTTCGGCTGGTCGGCCAGCCTCCTTTGGAGAAAGCAGGCAAGCCGAGCCAGGCTTGCAGTGGCCCTGGCGTGACACCTGCCACCTCAGGCAGAGGGCCTCCCGCGTGCCCTCCATGGCGGGTTTCTCCCCGGAGCCGTGGCCTGGGCACTAGGAAGGCCGGGCCTCCCCGACTCCCGGGAGGAGGGGCTAGCCCAGTTGCGCCCTGGCCCCCAAACCCTCTGGTGCCATCTGCCTGTCTCGGCACTTCTGACTCCACAGAGCCTTTCCTACATCTGGGCTGCCTGCCGTGGCAAAGTGCAGGCGTGGGGTGAGGCCATGGCTTCTCTTTCCAGGAAAAAGTGAGCCCCTGGCCGAAGCAGCAGGCCCAGGCAGAGCCTTGAGCTTGAAGCCCAGTAGGTCTGTGGCCCTCAGGGCCAGAGCAATGCTTTCAAGGCAGGGAAGCGGCCTGCAAGCTGAGTGGGAGTGGGGGAGGGGAGGGAGACAGCTGAAGCCGAGTCCAGAAGGGCGGCGATGGAAGAGCTGCAGCTGGGTCAGAGCCTGGAGGGAGGGCGGGGCCTTCACTGAGGACCCCCCCCCCCCCGAGGCCAGCCCTAGGCCCCTGCGGTCGCGCATGCGCCCTTGGCCTGTGCGGTGTGTGGGGGCTTGAACCCAAGCCCGCAGGGCTCCCGGAGCGGCCAGAGAAAGAAGGGCCCATGCAGAGGTAGGCGAGGTGGGCAGGGGGCGCCACCTTACTCTCCTCAGCTCCCTGAGGGAGAGAGAGAGAGACAGAGACAGAGAGAGAGATCCCTGACCTCTGAGTCTCTGCCTCCACCGCTGGCTGGTGCCAACTCACGCGCCATCCCACTTCCAGCCATCACCCCCACGCCTGCCCCGGGGCCAGCCCCACCACAGAGAGGCCGGTTGGTTCCTGCTCACCTCTGTGCCGTCCCTTCCCGACCTGACCCCAGTGCAGGGGATAAGCTTCAGACAAGTCTTTCCATGTCCCTCTGCATGACAATAGACTTCCTCCCCTCTCCCATTCCACAGGCCCACCCGGGACATCCACCTTTGTCATTAGCTCAGGAGAGGATGCAAGATGAGAATCTCTGCTATTGTGTGGGGAGACTCAGTAACCCGGGTTTCCCCCATGGACACATGTTCTTCAGCTGGGTCTGATTTTCTCCAGACAAGCTGTCTTGGGAAGGATTTGGCCAGCCCTAAGAACCTGAAGGGAAAGGGCGGAGGGGGGTTCTCTCTCTGCCCCCGACAGCCCCGAGCTGGGTCGGTCCCTCAGACCTGGCCAGGGGCAGCCCATCCCCCGGCGCCCTTCCCCGGGGCATCCAAGGGCAGGCTCGGCGCCAGCCCCACCCCGCTCGCCACTGCCCGACCATCGTCCTCCCTCGGGGGGCCTGGGCAGGACAGGGACCCGGCTGTGGGAGGCCTCCAGATCTCAGGCCTGGCACACCGTTTACCAGGCTGCTTCCTCCTCTGACGGGGGCCCAGCACACGCCCCAGGAGACTTGGCAGCCGCCCCCAGGGCTCTATCCTCTGCAACTCGTCCCCTTGGAAGAGGCCTGGCCCAGGTGCCAGGTTCGGCTGGTCGGCCAGCCTCCTTTGGAGAAAGCAGGCAAGCCGAGCCAGGCTTGCAGTGGCCCTGGCGTGACACCTGCCACCTCAGGCAGAGGGCCTCCCGCGTGCCCTCCATGGCGGGTTTCTCCCCGGAGCCGTGGCCTGGGCACTAGGAAGGCCGGGCCTCCCCAACTCCCGGGAGGAGGGGCTAGCCCAGTTGCGCCCTGGCCCCCAAACCCTCTGGTGCCATCTGCCTGTCTCGGCACTTCTGACTCCACAGAGCCTTTCCTACATCTGGGCTGCCTGCCGTGGCAAAGTGCAGGCGTGGGGTGAGGCCATGCCTTCTCTTTCCAGGAAAAAGTGAGCCCCTGGCCGAAGCAGCAGGCCCAGGCAGAGCCTTGAGCTTGAAGCCCAGTAGTTCTGTGGCCCTCAGGGCCAGAGCAATGCTTTCAAGGCAGGGAAGCGGCCTGCAAGCTGAGTGGGAGTGGGGGAGGGGAGGGAGACAGCTGAAGCCGAGTCCAGAAGGGCGGCGATGGAAGAGCTGCAGCTGGGTCAGAGCCTGGAGGGAGGGCGGGGCCTTCACTGAGGACCCCCCCCCTGAGGCCAGCCCTAGGCCCCGGCGGTCGCGCATGCGCCCTTGGCCTGTGCGGTGTGTGGGGGCTTGAACCCAAGCCCGCAGGGCTCCCGGAGCGGCCAGAGAAAGAAGGGCCCATGGAGAGGTAGGCGAGGTGGGCAGGGGGCGCCACCTTACTCTCCTCAGCTCCCTGAGGGAGAGAGAGAGAGACAGAGACAGAGAGAGAGATCCCTGACCTCTGAGTCTCTGCCTCCACCGCTGGCTGGTGCCAACTCACGCGCCATCCCACTTCCAGCCATCACCCCCACGCCTGCCCCGGGGCCAGCCCCACCACAGAGAGGCCGGTTGGTTCCTGCTCACCTCTGTGCCGTCCCTTCCCGACCTGACCCCAGTGCAGGGGATAAGCTTCAGACAAGTCTTTCCATGTCCCTCTGCATGACAATAGACTTCCTCCCCTCTCCCATTCCACAGGTCCACCCACCCGGGACATCCACCATTGTCATTAGCTCAGGAGAGGATGCAAGATGAGAATCTCTGCTATTGTGTGGGGAGACTCAGTTTCCCGGGTTTCCCCCATGGACACATGTTCTTCAGCTGGGTCTGATTTTCTCCAGACAAGCTGTCTTGGGAAGGATTTGGCCAGCCCTAAGAACCTGAAGGGAAAGGGCGGAGGGGGGTTCTCTCTCTGCCCCCGACAGCCCCGAGCTGGGTCGGTCCCTCAGACCTGGCCAGGGGCAGCCCATCCCCCGGCGCCCTTCCCCGGGGCATCCAAGGGCAGGCTCGGCGCCAGCCCCACCCCGCTCGCCACTGCCCGACCATCGTCCTCCCTCGGGGGGCCTGGTTAGGACAGGGACCCGGCTGTGGGTGGCCTCCAGATCTCAGGCCTGGCACACCGTTTACCAGGCTGCTTCCTCCTCTGACGGGGGCCCAGCACACGCCCCAGGAGACTTGGCAGCCGCCCCCAGGGCTCTATCCTCTGGAACTCGTCCCCTTGGAAGGGGCCTGGCCCAGGTGCCAGGTTCGGCTGGTCGGCCAGCCTCCTTTGGAGAAAGCAGGCAAGCCGAGCCAGGCTTGCAGTGGCCCTGGCGTGACACCTGCCACCTCAGGCAGAGGGCCTCCCGCGTGCCCTCCATGGCGGGTTTCTCCCCGGAGCCGTGGCCTGGGCACTAGGAAGGCCGGGCCTCCCCGACTCCCGGGAGGAGGGGCTAGCCCAGTTGCGCCCTGGCCCCCAAACCCTCTGGTGCCATCTGCCTGTCTCGGCACTTCTGACTCCACAGAGCCTTTCCTACATCTGGGCTGCCTGCCGTGGCAAAGTGCAGGCGTGGGGTGAGGCCACGCCTTCTCTTTCCAGGAAAAAGTGAGCCCCTGGCCGAAGCAGCAGGCCCAGGCAGAGCCTTGAGCTTGAAGCCCAGTAGGTCTGTGGCCCTCAGGGCCAGAGCAATGCTTTCAAGGCAGGGAAGCGGCCTGCAAGCTGAGTGGGAGTGGGGGAGGGGAGGGAGACAGCTGAAGCCGAGTCCAGAAGGGCGGCGATGGAAGAGCTGCAGCTGGGTCAGAGCCTGGAGGGAGGGCGGGGCCTTCACTGAGGACCCCCCCCCCCCCCCCGAGGCCAGCCCTAGGCCCCTGCGGTCGCGCATGCGCCCTTGGCCTGTGCGGTGTGTGGGGGCTTGAACCGAAGCCCGCAGGGCTCCCGGAGCGGCCAGAGAAAGAAGGGCCCATGCAGAGGTAGGCGAGGTGGGCAGGGGGCGCCACCTTACTCTCCTCAGCTCCCTGAGGGAGAGAGAGAGAGACAGAGACAGAGAGAGAGATCCCTGACCTCTGAGTCTCTGCCTCCACCGCTGGCTGGTGCCAACTCATGCGCCATCCCACTTCCAGCCATCACCCCCACGCCTGCCCCGGGGCCAGCCCCACCACAGAGAGGCCGGTTGGTTCCTGCTCACCTCTGTGCCGTCCCTTCCCGACCTGACCCCAGTGCAGGGGATAAGCTTCAGACAAGTCTTTCCATGTCCCTCTGCATGACAATAGACTTCCTCCCCTCTCCCATTCCACAGGCCCACCCGGGACATCCACCTTTGTCATTAGCTCAGGAGAGGATGCAAGATGAGAATCTCTGCTATTGTGTGGGGAGACTCAGTTTCCCGGGTTTCCCCCATGGACACATGTTCTTCAGCTGGGTCTGATTTTCTCCAGACAAGCTGTCTTGGGAAGGATTTGGCCAGCCCTAAGAACCTGAAGGGAAAGGGCGGAGGGGGGTTCTCTCTCTGCCCCCGACAGCCCCGAGCTGGGTCGGTCCCTCAGACCTGGCCAGGGGCAGCCCATCCCCCGGCGCCCTTCCCCGGGGCATCCAAGGGCAGGCTCGGCGCCAGCCCCACCCCGCTCGCCACTGCCCGACCATCGTCCTCCCTCGGGGGGCCTGGGCAGGACAGGGACCCGGCTGTGGGAGGCCTCCAGATCTCAGGCCTGGCACACCGTTTACCAGGCTGCTTCCTCCTCTGACGGGGGCCCAGCACACGCCCCAGGAGACTTGGCAGCCGCCCCCAGGGCTCTATCCTCTGCAACTCGTCCCCTTGGAAGAGGCCTGGCCCAGGTGCCAGGTTCGGCTGGTCGGCCAGCCTCCTTTGGAGAAAGCAGGCAAGCCGAGCCAGGCTTGCAGTGGCCCTGGCGTGACACCTGCCACCTCAGGCAGAGGGCCTCCCGCGTGCCCTCCATGGCGGGTTTCTCCCCGGAGCCGTGGCCTGGGCACTAGGAAGGCCGGGCCTCCCCGACTCCCGGGAGGAGGGGCTAGCCCAGTTGCGCCCTGGCCCCCAAACCCTCTGGTGCCATCTGCCTGTCTCGGCACTTCTGACTCCACAGAGCCTTTCCTACATCTGGGCTGCCTGCCGTGGCAAAGTGCAGGCGTGGGGTGAGGCCATGGCTTCTCTTTCCAGGAAAAAGTGAGCCCCTGGCCGAAGCAGCAGGCCCAGGCAGAGCCTTGAGCTTGAAGCCCAGTAGGTCTGTGGCCCTCAGGGCCAGAGCAATGCTTTCAAGGCAGGGAAGCGGCCTGCAAGCTGAGTGGGAGTGGGGGAGGGGAGGGAGACAGCTGAAGCCGAGTCCAGAAGGGCGGCGATGGAAGAGCTGCAGCTGGGTCAGAGCCTGGAGGGAGGGCGGGGCCTTCACTGAGGACCCCCCCCCCCCCGAGGCCAGCCCTAGGCCCCTGCGGTCGCGCATGCGCCCTTGGCCTGTGCGGTGTGTGGGGGCTTGAACCCAAGCCCGCAGGGCTCCCGGAGCGGCCAGAGAAAGAAGGGCCCATGCAGAGGTAGGCGAGGTGGGCAGGGGGCGCCACCTTACTCTCCTCAGCTCCCTGAGGGAGAGAGAGAGAGACAGAGACAGAGAGAGAGATCCCTGACCTCTGAGTCTCTGCCTCCACCGCTGGCTGGTGCCAACTCACGCGCCATCCCACTTCCAGCCATCACCCCCACGCCTGCCCCGGGGCCAGCCCCACCACAGAGAGGCCGGTTGGTTCCTGCTCACCTCTGTGCCGTCCCTTCCCGACCTGACCCCAGTGCAGGGGATAAGCTTCAGACAAGTCTTTCCATGTCCCTCTGCATGACAATAGACTTCCTCCCCTCTCCCATTCCACAGGCCCACCCGGGACATCCACCTTTGTCATTAGCTCAGGAGAGGATGCAAGATGAGAATCTCTGCTATTGTGTGGGGAGACTCAGTAACCCGGGTTTCCCCCATGGACACATGTTCTTCAGCTGGGTCTGATTTTCTCCAGACAAGCTGTCTTGGGAAGGATTTGGCCAGCCCTAAGAACCTGAAGGGAAAGGGCGGAGGGGGGTTCTCTCTCTGCCCCCGACAGCCCCGAGCTGGGTCGGTCCCTCAGACCTGGCCAGGGGCAGCCCATCCCCCGGCGCCCTTCCCCGGGGCATCCAAGGGCAGGCTCGGCGCCAGCCCCACCCCGCTCGCCACTGCCCGACCATCGTCCTCCCTCGGGGGGCCTGGGCAGGACAGGGACCCGGCTGTGGGAGGCCTCCAGATCTCAGGCCTGGCACACCGTTTACCAGGCTGCTTCCTCCTCTGACGGGGGCCCAGCACACGCCCCAGGAGACTTGGCAGCCGCCCCCAGGGCTCTATCCTCTGCAACTCGTCCCCTTGGAAGAGGCCTGGCCCAGGTGCCAGGTTCGGCTGGTCGGCCAGCCTCCTTTGGAGAAAGCAGGCAAGCCGAGCCAGGCTTGCAGTGGCCCTGGCGTGACACCTGCCACCTCAGGCAGAGGGCCTCCCGCGTGCCCTCCATGGCGGGTTTCTCCCCGGAGCCGTGGCCTGGGCACTAGGAAGGCCGGGCCTCCCCAACTCCCGGGAGGAGGGGCTAGCCCAGTTGCGCCCTGGCCCCCAAACCCTCTGGTGCCATCTGCCTGTCTCGGCACTTCTGACTCCACAGAGCCTTTCCTACATCTGGGCTGCCTGCCGTGGCAAAGTGCAGGCGTGGGGTGAGGCCATGCCTTCTCTTTCCAGGAAAAAGTGAGCCCCTGGCCGAAGCAGCAGGCCCAGGCAGAGCCTTGAGCTTGAAGCCCAGTAGTTCTGTGGCCCTCAGGGCCAGAGCAATGCTTTCAAGGCAGGGAAGCGGCCTGCAAGCTGAGTGGGAGTGGGGGAGGGGAGGGAGACAGCTGAAGCCGAGTCCAGAAGGGCGGCGATGGAAGAGCTGCAGCTGGGTCAGAGCCTGGAGGGAGGGCGGGGCCTTCACTGAGGACCCCCCCCCTGAGGCCAGCCCTAGGCCCCGGCGGTCGCGCATGCGCCCTTGGCCTGTGCGGTGTGTGGGGGCTTGAACCCAAGCCCGCAGGGCTCCCGGAGCGGCCAGAGAAAGAAGGGCCCATGGAGAGGTAGGCGAGGTGGGCAGGGGGCGCCACCTTACTCTCCTCAGCTCCCTGAGGGAGAGAGAGAGAGACAGAGACAGAGAGAGAGATCCCTGACCTCTGAGTCTCTGCCTCCACCGCTGGCTGGTGCCAACTCACGCGCCATCCCACTTCCAGCCATCACCCCCACGCCTGCCCCGGGGCCAGCCCCACCACAGAGAGGCCGGTTGGTTCCTGCTCACCTCTGTGCCGTCCCTTCCCGACCTGACCCCAGTGCAGGGGATAAGCTTCAGACAAGTCTTTCCATGTCCCTCTGCATGACAATAGACTTCCTCCCCTCTCCCATTCCACAGGTCCACCCACCCGGGACATCCACCATTGTCATTAGCTCAGGAGAGGATGCAAGATGAGAATCTCTGCTATTGTGTGGGGAGACTCAGTTTCCCGGGTTTCCCCCATGGACACATGTTCTTCAGCTGGGTCTGATTTTCTCCAGACAAGCTGTCTTGGGAAGGATTTGGCCAGCCCTAAGAACCTGAAGGGAAAGGGCGGAGGGGGGTTCTCTCTCTGCCCCCGACAGCCCCGAGCTGGGTCGGTCCCTCAGACCTGGCCAGGGGCAGCCCATCCCCCGGCGCCCTTCCCCGGGGCATCCAAGGGCAGGCTCGGCGCCAGCCCCACCCCGCTCGCCACTGCCCGACCATCGTCCTCCCTCGGGGGGCCTGGTTAGGACAGGGACCCGGCTGTGGGTGGCCTCCAGATCTCAGGCCTGGCACACCGTTTACCAGGCTGCTTCCTCCTCTGACGGGGGCCCAGCACACGCCCCAGGAGACTTGGCAGCCGCCCCCAGGGCTCTATCCTCTGGAACTCGTCCCCTTGGAAGGGGCCTGGCCCAGGTGCCAGGTTCGGCTGGTCGGCCAGCCTCCTTTGGAGAAAGCAGGCAAGCCGAGCCAGGCTTGCAGTGGCCCTGGCGTGACACCTGCCACCTCAGGCAGAGGGCCTCCCGCGTGCCCTCCATGGCGGGTTTCTCCCCGGAGCCGTGGCCTGGGCACTAGGAAGGCCGGGCCTCCCCGACTCCCGGGAGGAGGGGCTAGCCCAGTTGCGCCCTGGCCCCCAAACCCTCTGGTGCCATCTGCCTGTCTCGGCACTTCTGACACCACAGAGCCTTTCCTACATCTGGGCTGCCTGCCGTGGCAAAGTGCAGGCGTGGGGTGAGGCCACGCCTTCTCTTTCCAGGAAAAAGTGAGCCCCTGGCCGAAGCAGCAGGCCCAGGCAGAGCCTTGAGCTTGAAGCCCAGTAGGTCTGTGGCCCTCAGGGCCAGAGCAATGCTTTCAAGGCAGGGAAGCGGCCTGCAAGCTGAGTGGGAGTGGGGGAGGGGAGGGAGACAGCTGAAGCCGAGTCCAGAAGGGCGGCGATGGAAGAGCTGCAGCTGGGTCAGAGCCTGGAGGGAGGGCGGGGCCTTCACTGAGGACCCCCCCCCTGAGGCCAGCCCTAGGCCCCGGCGGTCGCGCATGCGCCCTTGGCCTGTGCGGTGTGTGGGGGCTTGAACCCAAGCCCGCAGGGCTCCCGGAGCGGCCAGAGAAAGAAGGGCCCATGCAGAGGTAGGCGAGGTGGGCAGGGGGCGCCACCTTACTCTCCTCAGCTCCCTGAGGGAGAGAGAGAGAGACAGAGACAGAGAGAGAGATCCCTGACCTCTGAGTCTCTGCCTCCACCGCTGGCTGGTGCCAACTCACGCGCCATCCCACTTCCAGCCATCACCCCCACGCCTGCCCCGGGGCCAGCCCCACCACAGAGAGGCCGGTTGGTTCCTGCTCACCTCTGTGCCGTCCCTTCCCGACCTGACCCCAGTGCAGGGGATAAGCTTCAGACAAGTCTTTCCATGTCCCTCTGCATGACAATAGACTTCCTCCCCTCTCCCATTCCACAGGTCCACCCACCCGGGACATCCACCATTGTCATTAGCTCAGGAGAGGATGCAAGATGAGAATCTCTGCTATTGTGTGGGGAGACTCAGTTTCCCGGGTTTCCCCCATGGACACATGTTCTTCAGCTGGGTCTGATTTTCTCCAGACAAGCTGTCTTGGGAATGATTTGGCCAGCCCTAAGAACCTGAAGGGAAAGGGCGGAGGGGGGTTCTGTCTCTGCCCCCGACAGCCCCGAGCTGGGTCGGTCCCTCAGACCTGGCCAGGGGCAGCCCATCCCCCGGCGCCCTTCCCCGGGGCATCCAAGGGCAGGCTCGGCGCCAGCCCCACCCCGCTCGCCACTGCCCGACCATCGTCCTCCCTCGGGGGGCCTGGTTAGGACAGGGACCCGGCTGTGGGTGGCCTCCAGATCTCAGGCCTGGCACACCGTTTACCAGGCTGCTTCCTCCTCTGACGGGGGCCCAGCACACGCCCCAGGAGACTTGGCAGCCGCCCCCAGGGCTCTATCCTCTGGAACTCGTCCCCTTGGAAGGGGCCTGGCCCAGGTGCCAGGTTCGGCTGGTCGGCCAGCCTCCTTTGGAGAAAGCAGGCAAGCCGAGCCAGGCTTGCAGTGGCCCTGGCGTGACACCTGCCACCTCAGGCAGAGGGCCTCCCGCGTGCCCTCCATGGCGGGTTTCTCCCCGGAGCCGTGGCCTGGGCACTAGGAAGGCCGGGCCTCCCCGACTCCCGGGAGGAGGGGCTAGCCCAGTTGCGCCCTGGCCCCCAAACCCTCTGGTGCCATCTGCCTGTCTCGGCACTTCTGACTCCACAGAGCCTTTCCTACATCTGGGCTGCCTGCCGTGGCAAAGTGCAGGCGTGGGGTGAGGCCATGCCTTCTCTTTCCAGGAAAAAGTGAGCCCCTGGCCGAAGCAGCAGGCCCAGGCAGAGCCTTGAGCTTGAAGCCCAGTAGGTCTGTGGCCCTCAGGGCCAGAGCAATGCTTTCAAGGCAGGGAAGCGGCCTGCAAGCTGAGTGGGAGTGGGGGAGGGGAGGGAGACAGCTGAAGCCGAGTCCAGAAGGGCGGCGATGGAAGAGCTGCAGCTGGGTCAGAGCCTGGAGGGAGGGCGGGGCCTTCACTGAGGAGCCCCCCCCCCCCCCCCGAGGCCAGCCCTAGGCCCCGGCGGTCGCGCATGCGCCCTTGGCCTGTGCGGTGTGTGGGTGCTTGAACCCAAGCCCGCAGGGCTCCCGGAGCGGCCAGAGAAAGAAGGGCCCATGGAGAGGTAGGCGAGGTGGGCAGGGGGCGCCACCTTACTCTCCTCAGCTCCCTGAGGGAGAGAGAGAGAGACAGAGACAGAGAGAGAGATCCCTGACCTCTGAGTCTCTGCCTCCACCGCTGGCTGGTGCCAACTCACGCGCCATCCCACTTCCAGCCATCACCCCCACGCCTGCCCCGGGGCCAGCCCCACCACAGAGAGGCCTGTTGGTTCCTGCTCACCTCTGTGCCGTCCCTTCCCGACCTGACCCCAGTGCAGGGGATAAGCTTCAGACAAGTCTTTCCATGTCCCTCTGCATGACAATAGACTTCCTCCCCTCTCCCATTCCACAGGCCCACCCGGGACATCCACCTTTGTCATTAGCTCAGGAGAGGATGCAAGATGAGAATCTCTGCTATTGTGTGGGGAGACTCAGTTTCCCGGGTTTCCCCCATGGACACATGTTCTTCAGCTGGGTCTGATTTTCTCCAGACAAGCTGTCTTGGGAAGGATTTGGCCAGCCCTAAGAACCTGAAGGGAAAGGGCGGAGGGGGGTTCTCTCTCTGCCCCCGACAGCCCCGAGCTGGGTCGGTCCCTCAGACCTGGCCAGGGGCAGCCCATCCCCCGGCGCCCTTCCCCGGGGCATCCAAGGGCAGGCTCGGCGCCAGCCCCACCCCGCTCGCCACTGCCCGACCATCGTCCTCCCTCGGGGGGCCTGGGCAGGACAGGGACCCGGCTGTGGGAGGCCTCCAGATCTCAGGCCTGGCACACCGTTTACCAGGCTGCTTCCTCCTCTGACGGGGGCCCAGCACACGCCCCAGGAGACTTGGCAGCCGCCCCCAGGGCTCTATCCTCTGGAACTCGTCCCCTTGGAAGGGGCCTGGCCCAGGTGCCAGGTTCGGCTGGTCGGCCAGCCTCCTTTGGAGAAAGCAGGCAAGCCGAGCCAGGCTTGCAGTGGCCCTGGCGTGACACCTGCCACCTCAGGCAGAGGGCCTCCCGCGTGCCCTCCATGGCGGGTTTCTCCCCGGAGCCGTGGCCTGGGCACTAGGAAGGCCGGGCCTCCCCGACTCCCGGGAGGAGGGGCTAGCCCAGTTGCGCCCTGGCCCCCAAACCCTCTGGTGCCATCTGCCTGTCTCGGCACTTCTGACTCCACAGAGCCTTTCCTACATCCGGGCTGACTGCCGTGGCAAAGTGTAGGCGTGGGGTGAGGCCATGCCTTCACTTTCCAGGAAAAAGTGAGCCCCTGGCCGAAGCAGCAGGCCCAGGCAGAGCCTTGAGCTTGAAGCCCAGTAGGTCTGTGGCCCTCAGGGCCAGAGCAATGCTTTCAAGGCAGGGAAGCGGCCTGCAAGCTGAGTGGGAGTGGGGGAGGGGAGGGAGACAGCTGAAGCCGAGTCCAGAAGGGCGGCAATGGAAGAGCTGCAGCTGGGTCAGAGCCTGGAGGGAGGGCGGGGCCTTCACTGAGGACCCCCCCCCCCCCCCGAGGCCAGCCCTAGGCCCAGGCGGTCGCGCATGCGCCCTTGGCCTGTGCGGTGTGTGGGGGCTTGAACCCAAGCCCGCAGGGCTCCCGGAGCGGCCAGAGAAAGAAGGGCCCATGGAGAGGTAGGCGAGGTGGGCAGGGGGCGCCACCTTACTCTCCTCAGCTCCCTGAGGGAGAGAGAGAGAGACAGAGACAGAGAGAGAGATCCCTGACCTCTGAGTCTCTGCCTCCACCGCTGGCTGGTGCCAACTCACGCGCCATCCCACTTCCAGCCATCACCCCCACGCCTGCCCCGGGGCCAGCCCCACCACAGAGAGGCCGGTTGGTTCCTGCTCACCTCTGTGCCGTCCCTTCCCGACCTGACCCCAGTGCAGGGGATAAGCTTCAGACAAGTCTTTCCATGTCCCTCTGCATGACAATAGACTTCCTCCCCTCTCCCATTCCACAGGTCCACCCACCCGGGACATCCACCATTGTCATTAGCTCAGGAGAGGATGCAAGATGAGAATCTCTGCTATTGTGTGGGGAGACTCAGTTTCCCGGGTTTCCCCCATGGACACATGTTCTTCAGCTGGGTCTGATTTTCTCCAGACAAGCTGTCTTGGGAAGGATTTGGCCAGCCCTAAGAACCTGAAGGGAAAGGGCGGAGGGGGGTTCTCTCTCTGCCCCCGACAGCCCCGAGCTGGGTCGGTCCCTCAGACCTGGCCAGGGGCAGCCCATCCCCCGGCGCCCTTCCCCGGGGCATCCAAGGGCAGGCTCGGCGCCAGCCCCACCCCGCTCGCCACTGCCCGACCATCGTCCTCCCTCGGGGGGCCTGGGCAGGACAGGGACCCGGCTGTGGGAGGCCTCCAGATCTCAGGCCTGGCACACCGTTTACCAGGCTGCTTCCTCCTCTGACGGGGGCCCAGCACACGCCCCAGGAGACTTGGCAGCCGCCCCCAGGGCTCTATCCTCTGGAACTCGTCCCCTTGGAAGGGGCCAGGCCCAGGTGCCAGGTTCGGCTGGTCGGCCAGCCTCCTTTGGAGAAAGCAGGCAAGCCGAGCCAGGCTTGCAGTGGCCCTGGCGTGACACCTGCCACCTCAGGCAGAGGGCCTCCCGCGTGCCCTCCATGGCGGGTTTCTCCCCGGAGCCGTGGCCTGGGCACTAGGAAGGCCGGGCCTCCCCGACTCCCGGGAGGAGGGGCTAGCCCAGTTGCGCCCTGGCCCCCAAACCCTCTGGTGCCATCTGCCTGTCTCGGCACTTCTGACTCCACAGAGCCTTTCCTACATCTGGGCTGCCTGCCGTGGCAAAGTGCAGGCGTGGGGTGAGGCCATGCCTTCTCTTTCCAGGAAAAAGTGAGCCCCTGGCCGAAGCAGCAGGCCCAGGCAGAGCCTTGAGCTTGAAGCCCAGTAGGTCTGTGGCCCTCAGGGCCAGAGCAATGCTTTCAAGGCAGGGAAGCGGCCTGCAAGCTGAGTGGGAGTGGGGGAGGGGAGGGAGACAGCTGAAGCCGAGTCCAGAAGGGCGGCGATGGAAGAGCTGCAGCTGGGTCAGAGCCTGGAGGGAGGGCGGGGCCTTCACTGAGGAGCCCCCCCCCCCCGAGGCCAGCCCTAGGCCCTGGCGGTCGCGCATGCGCCCTTGGCCTGTGCGGTGTGTGGGTGCTTGAACCCAAGCCCGCAGGGCTCCCGGAGCGGCCAGAGAAAGAAGGGCCCATGGAGAGGTAGGCGAGGTGGGCAGGGGGCGCCACCTTACTCTCCTCAGCTCCCTGAGGGAGAGAGAGAGAGACAGAGACAGAGAGAGAGATCCCTGACCTCTGAGTCTCTGCCTCCACCGCTGGCTGGTGCCAACTCACGCGCCATCCCACTTCCAGCCATCACCCCCACGCCTGCCCCGGGGCCAGCCCCACCACAGAGAGGCCTGTTGGTTCCTGCTCACCTCTGTGCCGTCCCTTCCCGACCTGACCCCAGTGCAGGGGATAAGCTTCAGACAAGTCTTTCCATGTCCCTCTGCATGACAATAGACTTCCTCCCCTCTCCCATTCCACAGGCCCACCCGGGACATCCACCTTTGTCATTAGCTCAGGAGAGGATGCAAGATGAGAATCTCTGCTATTGTGTGGGGAGACTCAGTTTCCCGGGTTTCCCCCATGGACACATGTTCTTCAGCTGGGTCTGATTTTCTCCAGACAAGCTGTCTTGGGAAGGATTTGGCCAGCCCTAAGAACCTGAAGGGAAAGGGCGGAGGGGGGTTCTCTCTCTGCCCCCGACAGCCCCGAGCTGGGTCGGTCCCTCAGACCTGGCCAGGGGCAGCCCATCCCCCGGCGCCCTTCCCCGGGGCATCCAAGGGCAGGCTCGGCGCCAGCCCCACCCCGCTCGCCACTGCCCGACCATCGTCCTCCCTCGGGGGGCCTGGGCAGGACAGGGACCCGGCTGTGGGAGGCCTCCAGATCTCAGGCCTGGCACACCGTTTACCAGGCTGCTTCCTCCTCTGACGGGGGCCCAGCACACGCCCCAGGAGACTTGGCAGCCGCCCCCAGGGCTCTATCCTCTGGAACTCGTCCCCTTGGAAGGGGCCTGGCCCAGGTGCCAGGTTCGGCTGGTCGGCCAGCCTCCTTTGGAGAAAGCAGGCAAGCCGAGCCAGGCTTGCAGTGGCCCTGGCGTGACACCTGCCACCTCAGGCAGAGGGCCTCCCGCGTGCCCTCCATGGCGGGTTTCTCCCCGGAGCCGTGGCCTGGGCACTAGGAAGGACGGGCCTCCCCGACTCCCGGGAGGAGGGGCTAGCCCAGTTGCGCCCTGGCCCCCAAACCCTCTGGTGCCATCTGCCTGTCTCGGCACTTCTGACTCCACAGAGCCTTTCCTACATCCGGGCTGACTGCCGTGGCAAAGTGTAGGCGTGGGGTGAGGCCATGCCTTCTCTTTCCAGGAAAAAGTGAGCCCCTGGCCGAAGCAGCAGGCCCAGGCAGAACATTGAGCTTGAAGCCCAGTAGGTCTGTGGCCCTCAGGGCCAGAGCAATGCTTTCAAGGCAGGGAAGCAGCCTGCAAGCTGAGTGGGAGTGGGGGAGGGGAGGGAGACAGCTGAAGCCTAGTCCAGAAGGGCGCAATGGAAGAGCTGCAGCTGGGTCAGAGCCTGGAGGGAGGGCGGGGCCTTCACTGAGGACCCCCCCCTGAGGCCAGCCTTAGGCCCCGGCGGTCGCGCATGCGCCCTTGGCCTGTGCGGTGTGTGGGGGCTTGAACCCAAGCCCGCAGGGCTCCCGGAGCGGCCAGAGAAAGAAGGGCCCATGGAGAGGTAGGCGAGGTGGGCAGGGGGCGCCACCTTACTCTCCTCAGCTCCCTGAGGGAGAGAGAGAGAGACAGAGACAGAGAGAGAGATCCCTGACCTCTGAGTCTCTGCCTCCACCGCTGGCTGGTGCCAACTCACGCGCCATCCCACTTCCAGCCATCACCCCCACGCCTGCCCCGGGGCCAGCCCCACCACAGAGAGGCCGGTTGGTTCCTGCTCACCTCTGTGCCGTCCCTTCCCGACCTGACCCCAGTGCAGGGGATAAGCTTCAGACAAGTCTTTCCATGTCCCTCTGCATGACAATAGACTTCCTCCCCTCTCCCATTCCACAGGTCCACCCACCCGGGACATCCACCTTTGTCATTAGCTCAGGAGAGGATGCAAGATGAGAATCTCTGCTATTGTGTGGGGAGACTCAGTTTCCCGGGTTTCCCCCATGGACACATGTTCTTCAGCTGGGTCTGATTTTCTCCAGACAAGCTGTCTTGGGAAGGATTTGGCCAGCCCTAAGAAGCTGAAGGGAAAGGGCGGAGGGGGGTTCTCTCTCTGCCCCCGACAGCCCCGAGCTGGGTCGGTCCCTCAGACCTGGCCAGGGGCAGCCCATCCCCCGGCGCCCTTCCCCGGGGCATCCAAGGGCAGGCTCGGTGCCAGCCCCACCCCGCTCGCCACTGCCCGACCATCGTCCTCCCTCGGGGGGCCTGGGCAGGACAGGGACCCGGCTGTGGGAGGCCTCCAGATCTCAGGCCTGGCACACCGTTTACCAGGCTGCTTCCTCCTCTGACGGGGGCCCAGCACACGCCCCAGGAGACTTGGCAGCCGCCCCCAGGGCTCTATCCTCTGGAACTCTTCCCCTTGGAAGGGGCCTGGCCCAGGTGCCAGGTTCGGCTGGTCGGCCAGCCTCCTTTGGAGAAAGCAGGCAAGCCGAGCCAGGCTTGCAGTGGCCCTGGCGTGACACCTGCCACCTCAGGCAGAGGGCCTCCCGCGTGCCCTCCATGGCGGGTTTCTCCCCGGAGCCGTGGCCTGGGCACTAGGAAGGCCGGGCCTCCCCGACTCCCGGGAGGAGGGGCTAGCCCAGTTGCGCCCTGGCCCCCAAACCCTCTGGTGCCATCTGCCTGTCTCGGCACTTCTGACTCCACAGAACCTTTCCTACATCTGGGCTGACTGCCGTGGCAAAGTGCAGGCGTGGGGTGAGGCCATGCCTTCTCTTTCCAGGAAAAAGTGAGCCCCTGGCCGAAGCAGCAGGCCCAGGCAGAGCCTTGAGCTTGAAGCCCAGTAGGTCTGTGGCCCTCAGGGCCAGAGCAATGCTTTCAAGGCAGGGAAGCGGCCTGCAAGCTGAGTGGGAGTGGGGGAGGGGAGGGAGACAGCTGAAGCCGAGTCCAGAAGGGCGGCGATGGAAGAGCTGCAGCTGGGTCAGAGCCTGGAGGGAGGGCGGGGCCTTCACTGAGGACCCCCACCCCCCCGAGGCCAGCCCTAGGCCCCGGCGGTCGCGCATGCGCCCTTGGCCTGTGCGGTGTGTGGGGGCTTGAACCCAATCCCGCAGGGCTCCCGGAGCGGCCAGAGAAAGAAGGGCCCATGGAGAGGTAGGCGAGGTGGGCAGGGGGCGCCACCTTACTCTCCTCAGCTCCCTGAGGGAGAGAGAGAGAGACAGAGACAGAGAGAGAGATCCCTGACCTCTGAGTCTCTGCCTCCACCGCTGGCTGGTGCCAACTCACGCGCCATCCCACTTCCAGCCATCACCCCCACGCCTGCCCCGGGGCCAGCCCCACCACAGAGAGGCCGGTTGGTTCCTGCTCACCTCTGTGCCGTCCCTTCCCGACCTGACCCCAGTGCAGGGGATAAGCTTCAGACAAGTCTTTCCATGTCCCTCTGCATGACAATAGACTTCCTCCCCTCTCCCATTCCACAGGCCCACCCGGGACATCCACCTTTGTCATTAGCTCAGGAGAGGATGCAAGATGAGAATCTCTGCTATTGTGTGGGGAGACTCAGTTTCCCGGGTTTCCCCCATGGACACATGTTCTTCAGCTGGGTCTGATTTTCTCCAGACAAGCTGTCTTGGGAAGGATTTGGCCAGCCCTAAGAAGCTGAAGGGAAAGGGCGGAGGGGGGTTCTCTCTCTGCCCCCGACAGCCCCGAGCTGGGTCGGTCCCTCAGACCTGGCCAGGGGCAGCCCATCCCCCGGCGCCCTTCCCCGGGGCATCCAAGGGCAGGCTCGGCGCCAGCCCCACCCCGCTCGCCACTGCCAGACCATCGTCCTCCCTCGGGGGGCCTGGGCAGGACAGGGACGCGGCTGTGGGAGGCCTCCAGATCTCAGGCCTGGCACACCGTTTACCAGGCTGCTTCCTCCTCTGACGGGGGCCCAGCACACGCCCCAGGAGACTTGGCAGCCGCCCCCAGGGCTCTATCCTCTGGAACTCGTCCCCTTGGAAGGGGCCTGGCCCAGGTGCCAGGTTCGGCTGGTCGGCCAGCCTCCTTTGGAGAAAGCAGGCAAGCCGAGCCAGGCTTGCAGTGGCCCTGGCGTGACACCTGCCACCTCAGGCAGAGGGCCTCCCGCGTGCCCTCCATGGCGGGTTTCTCCCCGGAGCCGTGGCCTGGGCACTAGGAAGGCCGGGCCTCCCCGACTCCCGGGAGGAGGGGCTAGCCCAGTTGCGCCCTGGCCCCCAAACCCTCTGGTGCCATCTGCCTGTCTCGGCACTTCTGACTCCACAGAGCCTTTCCTACATCTGGGCTGCCTGCCGTGGCAAAGTGCAGGCGTGGGGTGAGGCCATGCCTTCTCTTTCCAGGAAAAAGTGAGCCCCTGGCCGAAGCAGCAGGCCCAGGCAGAGCCTTGAGCTTGAAGCCCAGTAGGTCTGTGGCCCTCAGGGCCAGAGCAATGCTTTCAAGGCAGGGAAGCGGCCTGCAAGCTGAGTGGGAGTGGGGGAGGGGAGGGAGACAGCTGAAGCCGAGTCCAGAAGGGCGGCGATGGAAGAGCTGCAGCTGGGTCAGAGCCTGGAGGGAGGGCGGGGCCTTCACTGAGGACCCCCCCCCCCCCCCCCGAGGCCAGCCCTAGGCCTAGGCGGTCGCGCATGCGCCCTTGGCCTGTGCGGTGTGTGGGGGCTTGAACCCAAGCCCGCAGGGCTCCCGGAGCGGCCAGAGAAAGAAGGGCCCATGGAGAGGTAGGCGAGGTGGTCAGGGGGCGCCACCTTACTCTCCTCAGCTCCCTGAGGGAGAGAGAGAGAGACAGAGACAGAGAGAGAGATCCCTGACCTCTGAGTCTCTGCCTCCACCGCTGGCTGGTGCCAACTCACGCGCCATCCCACTTCCAGCCATCACCCCCACGCCTGCCCCGGGGCCAGCCCCACCACAGAGAGGCCGGTTGGTTCCTGCTCACCTCTGTGCCGTCCCTTCCCGACCTGACCCCAGTGCAGGGGATAAGCTTCAGACAAGTCTTTCCATGTCCCTCTGCATGACAATAGACTTCCTCCCCTCTCCCATTCCACAGGCCCACCCGGGACATCCACCTTTGTCATTAGCTCAGGAGAGGATGCAAGATGAGAATCTCTGCTATTGTGTGGGGAGACTCAGTTTCCCGGGTTTCCCCCATGGACACATGTTCTTCAGCTGGGTCTGAATTTCTCCAGACAAGCTGTCTTGGGAAGGATTTGGCCAGCCCTAAGAACCTGAAGGGAAAGGGCGGAGGGGGGTTCTCTCTCTGCCCCCGACAGCCCCGAGCTGGGTCGGTCCCTCAGACCTGGCCAGGGGCAGCCCATCCCCCGGCGCCCTTCCCCGGGGCATCCAAGGGCAGACTCGGCGCCAGCCCCACCCCGCTCGCCACTGCCCGACCATCGTCCTCCCTCGGGGGGCCTGGGCGGGACAGGGACCCGGCTGTGGGAGGCCTCCAGATCTCAGGCCTGGCACACCGTTTACCAGGCTGCTTCCTCCTCTGACGGGGGCCCAGCACACGCCCCAGGAGACTTGGCAGCTGCCCCCAGGGCTCTATCCTCTGGAACTCGTCCCCTTGGAAGGGGCCAGGCCCAGGTGCCAGGTTCGGCTGGTCGGCCTGCCTCCTTTGGAGAAAGCAGGCAAGCCGAGCCAGGCTTGCAGTGGCCCTGGCGTGACACCTGCCACCTCAGGCAGAGGGCCTCCCGCGTGCCCTCCGTGGCGGGTTTCTCCCCGGAGCCGTGGCCTGGGCACTAGGAAGGCCGGGCCTCCCCGACTCCCGGGAGGAGGGGCTAGCCCAGTTGCGCCCTGGCCCCCAAACCCTCTGGTGCCATCTGCCTGTCTCGGCACTTCTGACTCCACAGAGCCTTTCCTACACCTGGGCTGCCTGCCGTGGCAAAGTGCAGGCGTGGGGTGAGGCCATGCCTTCTCTTTCCAGGAAAAAGTGAGCCCCTGGCCGAAGCAGCAGGCCCAGGCAGAGCCTTGAGCTTGAAGCCCAGTAGGTCTGTGGCCCTCAGGGCCAGAGCAATGCTTTCAAGGCAGGGAAGCGGCCTGCAAGCTGAGTGGGAGTGGGGGAGGGGAGGGAGACAGCTGAAGCCGAGTCCAGAAGGGCGGCGATGGAAGAGCTGCAGCTGGGTCAGAGCCTGGAGGGAGGGCGGGGCCTTCACTGAGGACCCCCACCCCCCCGAGGCCAGCCCTAGGCCCCGGCGGTCGCGCATGCGCCCTTGGCCTGTGCGGTGTGTGGGGGCTTGAACCCAATCCCGCAGGGCTCCCGGAGCGGCCAGAGAAAGAAGGGCCCATGGAGAGGTAGGCGAGGTGGGCAGGGGGCGCCACCTTACTCTCCTCAGCTCCCTGAGGGAGAGAGAGAGAGACAGAGACAGAGAGAGAGATCCCTGACCTCTGAGTCTCTGCCTCCACCGCTGGCTGGTGCCAACTCACGCGCCATCCCACTTCCAGCCATCACCCCCACGCCTGCCCCGGGGCCAGCCCCACCACAGAGAGGCCGGTTGGTTCCTGCTCACCTCTGTGCCGTCCCTTCCCGACCTGACCCCAGTGCAGGGGATAAGCTTCAGACAAGTCTTTCCATGTCCCTCTGCATGACAATAGACTTCCTCCCCTCTCCCATTCCACAGGCCCACCCGGGACATCCACCTTTGTCATTAGCTCAGGAGAGGATGCAAGATGAGAATCTCTGCTATTGTGTGGGGAGACTCAGTTTCCCGGGTTTCCCCCATGGACACATGTTCTTCAGCTGGGTCTGATTTTCTCCAGACAAGCTGTCTTGGGAAGGATTTGGCCAGCCCTAAGAAGCTGAAGGGAAAGGGCGGAGGGGGGTTCTCTCTCTGCCCCCGACAGCCCCGAGCTGGGTCGGTCCCTCAGACCTGGCCAGGGGCAGCCCATCCCCCGGCGCCCTTCCCCGGGGCATCCAAGGGCAGGCTCGGCGCCAGCCCCACCCCGCTCGCCACTGCCAGACCATCGTCCTCCCTCGGGGGGCCTGGGCAGGACAGGGACGCGGCTGTGGGAGGCCTCCAGATCTCAGGCCTGGCACACCGTTTACCAGGCTGCTTCCTCCTCTGACGGGGGCCCAGCACACGCCCCAGGAGACTTGGCAGCCGCCCCCAGGGCTCTATCCTCTGGAACTCGTCCCCTTGGAAGGGGCCTGGCCCAGGTGCCAGGTTCGGCTGGTCGGCCAGCCTCCTTTGGAGAAAGCAGGCAAGCCGAGCCAGGCTTGCAGTGGCCCTGGCGTGACACCTGCCACCTCAGGCAGAGGGCCTCCCGCGTGCCCTCCATGGCGGGTTTCTCCCCGGAGCCGTGGCCTGGGCACTAGGAAGGCCGGGCCTCCCCGACTCCCGGGAGGAGGGGCTAGCCCAGTTGCGCCCTGGCCCCCAAACCCTCTGGTGCCATCTGCCTGTCTCGGCACTTCTGACTCCACAGAGCCTTTCCTACATCTGGGCTGCCTGCCGTGGCAAAGTGCAGGCGTGGGGTGAGGCCATGCCTTCTCTTTCCAGGAAAAAGTGAGCCCCTGGCCGAAGCAGCAGGCCCAGGCAGAGCCTTGAGCTTGAAGCCCAGTAGGTCTGTGGCCCTCAGGGCCAGAGCAATGCTTTCAAGGCAGGGAAGCGGCCTGCAAGCTGAGTGGGAGTGGGGGAGGGGAGGGAGACAGCTGAAGCCGAGTCCAGAAGGGCGGCGATGGAAGAGCTGCAGCTGGGTCAGAGCCTGGAGGGAGGGCGGGGCCTTCACTGAGGACCCCCCCCCCCCCCGAGGCCAGCCCTAGGCCTAGGCGGTCGCGCATGCGCCCTTGGCCTGTGCGGTGTGTGGGGGCTTGAACCCAAGCCCGCAGGGCTCCCGGAGCGGCCAGAGAAAGAAGGGCCCATGGAGAGGTAGGCGAGGTGGTCAGGGGGCGCCACCTTACTCTCCTCAGCTCCCTGAGGGAGAGAGAGAGAGACAGAGACAGAGAGAGAGATCCCTGACCTCTGAGTCTCTGCCTCCACCGCTGGCTGGTGCCAACTCACGCGCCATCCCACTTCCAGCCATCACCCCCACGCCTGCCCCGGGGCCAGCCCCACCACAGAGAGGCCGGTTGGTTCCTGCTCACCTCTGTGCCGTCCCTTCCCGACCTGACCCCAGTGCAGGGGATAAGCTTCAGACAAGTCTTTCCATGTCCCTCTGCATGACAATAGACTTCCTCCCCTCTCCCATTCCACAGGCCCACCCGGGACATCCACCTTGGTCATTAGCTCAGGAGAGGATGCAAGATGAGAATCTCTGCTATTGTGTGGGGAGACTCAGTTTCCCGGGTTTCCCCCATGGACACATGTTCTTCAGCTGGGTCTGAATTTCTCCAGACAAGCTGTCTTGGGAAGGATTTGGCCAGCCCTAAACCTGAAGGGAAAGGGCGGAGGGGGGTTCTCTCTCTGCCCCCGACAGCCCCGAGCTGGGTCGGTCCCTCAGACCTGGCCAGGGGCAGCCCATCCCCCGGCGCCCTTCCCCGGGGCATCCAAGGGCAGACTCGGCGCCAGCCCCACCCCGCTCGCCACTGCCCGACCATCGTCCTCCCTCGGGGGGCCTGGGCGGGACAGGGACCCGGCTGTGGGAGGCCTCCAGATCTCAGGCCTGGCACACCGTTTACCAGGCTGCTTCCTCCTCTGACGGGGGGCCCAGCACACGCCCCAGGAGACTTGGCAGCTGCCCCCAGGGCTCTATCCTCTGGAACTCGTCCCCTTGGAAGGGGCCAGGCCCAGGTGCCAGGTTCGGCTGGTCGGCCTGCCTCCTTTGGAGAAAGCAGGCAAGCCGAGCCAGGCTTGCAGTGGCCCTGGCGTGACACCTGCCACCTCAGGCAGAGGGCCTCCCGCGTGCCCTCCGTGGCGGGTTTCTCCCCGGAGCCGTGGCCTGGGCACTAGGAAGGCCGGGCCTCCCCGACTCCCGGGAGGAGGGGCTAGCCCAGTTGCGCCCTGGCCCCCAAACCCTCTGGTGCCATCTGCCTGTCTCGGCACTTCTGACTCCACAGAGCCTTTCCTACACCTGGGCTGCCTGCCGTGGCAAAGTGCAGGCGTGGGGTGAGGCCATGCCTTCTCCTTTCCAGGAAAAAGTGAGCCCCTGGCCGAAGCAGCAGGCCCAGGCAGAGCCTTGAGCTTGAAGCCCAGTAGGTCTGTGGCCCTCAGGGCCAGAGCAATGCTTTCAAGGCAGGGAAGCGGCCTGCAAGCTGAGTGGGAGTGGGGGAGGGGAGGGAGACAGCTGAAGCCGAGTCCAGAAGGGCGGCGATGGAAGAGCTGCAGCTGGGTCAGAGCCTGGAGGGAGGGCGGGGCCTTCACTGAGGACCCCCCCCCCTAGGGCTGGCTGAAGAGGCCAGCCCTAGGCCCCCGGCGGTCGCGCATGCGCCCTTGGCCTGTGCGGTGTGTGGGGCTTGAACCCAAGCCCGCAGGGCTCCCGGAGCGGCCAGAGAAAGAAGGGCCCATGGAGAGGTAGGCGAGGTGGGCAGGGGGCGCCACCTTACTCTCCTCAGCTCCCTGAGGGAGAGAGAGAGAGACAGAGACAGAGAGAGAGATCCCTGACCTCTGAGTCTCTGCCTCCACCGCTGGCTGGTGCCAACTCACGCGCCATCCCACTTCCAGCCATCACCCCCACGCCTGCCCCGGGGCCAGCCCCACCACAGAGAGGCCGGTTGGTTCCTGCTCACCTCTGTGCCGTCCCTTCCCGACCTGACCCCAGTGCAGGGGATAAGCTTCAGACAAGTCTTTCCATGTCCCTCTGCATGACAATAGACTTCCTCCCCTCTCCCATTCCACAGGCCCACCCGGGACATCCACCTTGGTCATTAGCTCAGGAGAGGATGCAAGATGAGAATCTCTGCTACTGTGTGGGGAGACTCAGTTTCCCGGGTTTCCCCCATGGACACATGTTCTTCAGCTGGGTCTGATTTTCTCCAGACAAGCTGTCTTGGGAAGGATTTGGCCAGCCCTAAGAACCTGAAGGGAAAGGGCGGAGGGGGGTTCTCTCTCTGCCCCCGACAGCCCCGAGCTGGGTCGGTCCCTCAGACCTGGCCAGGGGCAGCCCATCCCCCGGCGCCCTTCCCCGGGGCATCCAAGGGCAGGCTCGGCGCCAGCCCCACCCCGCTCGCCACTGCCCGACCATCGTCCTCCCTCGGGGGGCCTGGGCGGGATAGGGACCCGGCTGTGGGAGGCCTCCAGATCTCAGGCCTGGCACACCGTTTACCAGGCTGCTTCCTCCTCTGACGGGGGCCCAGCACACGCCCCAGGAGACTTGGCAGCCGCCCCCAGGGCTCTATCCTCTGCAACTCGTCCCCTTGGAAGGGGCCTGGCCCAGGTGCCAGGTTCGGCTGGTCGGCCAGCCTCCTTTGGAGAAAGCAGGCAAGCCGAGCCAGGCTTGCAGTGGCCCTGGCGTGACACCTGCCACCTCAGGCAGAGGGCCTCCCACGTGCCCTCCATGGCGGGTTTCTCCCCGTAGCCGTGGCCTGGGCACTAGGAAGGCCGGGCCTCCCCGACTCCCGGGAGGAGGGGCTAGCCCAGTTGCGCCCTGGCCCCCAAACCCTCTGGTGCCATCTGCCTGTCTCGGCACTTCTGACTCCACAGAGCCTTTCCTACATCTGGGCTGCCTGCCGTGGCAAAGTGCAGGCGTGGGTGAGGCCATGCCTTCTCTTTCCAGGAAAAAGTGAGCCCCTGGCCGAAGCAGCAGGCCCAGGCAGAGCCTTCAGCTTGAAGCCCAGTAGGTCTGTGGCCCTCAGGGCCAGAGCAATGCTTTCAAGGCAGGGAAGCGGCCTGCAAGCTGAGTGGGAGTGGGGGAGGGGAGGGAGACAGCTGAAGCGGAGTCCAGAAGGGCGGCGATGGAAGAGCTGCAGCTGGGTCAGAGCCTGGAGGGAGGGCGGGGCCTTCACTGAGGACCCCCCCCACCCCGAGGCCAGCCCTAGGCCCAGGCGGTCGCGCATGCGCCCTTGGCCTGTGCGGTGTGTGGGGGCTTGAACCCAAGCCCGCAGGGCTCCCGGAGCGGCCAGAGAAAGAAGGGCCCATGGAGAGGTAGGCGAGGTGGGCAGGGGCGCCACCTTACTCTCCTCAGCTCCCTGAGGGAGAGAGAGAGAGACAGAGACAGAGAGAGAGATCCCTGACCTCTGAGTCTCTGCCTCCACCGCTGGCTGGTGCCAACTCACGGCCATCCCACTTCCAGCCATCACCCCCACGCCTGCCCCGGGGCCAGCCCCACCACAGAGAGGCCGGTTGGTTCCTGCTCACCTCTGTGCCGTCCCTTCCCGACCTGACCCCAGTGCAGGGGATAAGCTTCAGACAAGTCTTTCCATGTCCCTCTGCATGACAATAGACTTCCTCCCCTCTCCCATTCCACAGGCCCACCCGGGACATCCACCTTGGTCATTAGCTCAGGAGAGGATGCAAGATGAGAATCTCTGCTATTGTGTGGGGAGACTCAGTTTCCCGGGTTTCCCCCATGGACACATGTTCTTCAGCTGGGTCTGAATTTCTCCAGACAAGCTGTCTTGGGAAGGATTTGGCCAGCCCTAAGAACCTGAAGGGAAAGGGCGGAGGGGGGGTTCTCTCTCTGCCCCCGACAGCCCCGAGCTGGGTCGGTCCCTCAGACCTGGCCAGGGGCAGCCCATCCCCCGGCGCCCTTCCCCGGGGCATCCAAGGGCAGGCTCGGCGCCAGCCCCACCCCCGCTCGCCACTGCCCGACCATCGTCCTCCCTCGGGGGGCCTGGGCGGGACAGGGACCCGGCTGTGGGAGGCCTCCAGATCTCAGGCCTGGCACACCGTTTACCAGGCTGCTTCCTCCTCTGACGGGGGCCCAGCACACGCCCCAGAGACTTGGCAGCTGCCCCCAGGGCTCTATCCTCTGGAACTCGTCCCCTTGGAAGGGGCCAGGCCCAGGTGCCAGGTTCGGCTGGTCGGCCTGCCTCCTTTGGAGAAAGCAGGCAAGCCGAGCCAGGCTTGCAGTGGCCCTGGCGTGACACCTGCCACCTCAGGCAGATGGCCTCCCGCGTGCCCTCCGTGGCGGGTTTCTCCCCGGGCCGTGGCCTGGGCACTAGGAAGGCCGGGCCTCCCCGACTCCCGGGAGGAGGGGCTAGCCCAGTTGCGCCCTGGCCCCCAAACCCTCTGGTGCCATCTGCCTGTCTCGGCACTTCTGACTCCACAGAGCCTTTCCTACATCTGGGCTGCCTGCCGTGGCAAAGTGCAGGCGTGGGGTGAGGCCATGCCTTCTCTTTCCAGGAAAAAGTGAGCCCCTGGCCGAAGCAGCAGGCCCAGGCAGAGCCTTGAGCTTGAAGCCCAGTAGGTCTGTGGCCCTCAGGGCCAGAGCAATGCTTTCAAGGCAGGGAAGCGGCCTGCAAGCTGAGTGGGAGTGGGGGAGGGGAGGGAGACAGCTGAAGCCGAGTCCAGAAGGGCGGCGATGGAAGAGCTGCAGCTGGGTCAGAGCCTGGAGGGAGGGCGGGGCCTTCACTGAGGACCCCCCCCCCTAGGGCTGGCTGAAGAGGCCAGCCCTAGGCCCCCGGCGGTCGCGCATGCGCCCTTGGCCTGTGCGGTGTGTGGGGCTTGAACCCAAGCCCGCAGGGCTCCCGGAGCGGCCAGAGAAAGAAGGGCCCATGGAGAGGTAGGCGAGGTGGGCAGGGGCGCCACCTTACTCTCCTCAGCTCCCTGAGGGAGAGAGAGAGAGACAGAGACAGAGAGAGAGATCCCTGACCTCTGAGTCTCTGCCTCCACCGCTGGCTGGTGCCAACTCACGCGCCATCCCACTTCCAGCCATCACCCCCCACGCCTGCCCCGGGGCCAGCCCCACCACAGAGAGGCCGGTTGGTTCCTGCTCACCTCTGTGCCGTCCCTTCCCGACCTGACCCCAGTGCAGGGGATAAGCTTCAGACAAGTCTTTCCATGTCCCTCTGCATGACAATAGACTTCCTCCCCTCTCCCATTCCACAGGCCCACCCGGGACATCCACCTTGGTCATTAGCTCAGGAGAGGATGCAAGATGAGAATCTCTGCTACTGTGTGGGGAGACTCAGTTTCCCGGGTTTCCCCCATGGACACATGTTCTTCAGCTGGGTCTGATTTTCTCCAGACAAGCTGTCTTGGGAAGGATTTGGCCAGCCCTAAGAACCTGAAGGGAAAGGGCGGAGGGGGGTTCTCTCTCTGCCCCCGACAGCCCCGAGCTGGGTCGGTCCCTCAGACCTGGCCAGGGGCAGCCCATCCCCCGGCGCCCTTCCCCGGGGCATCCAAGGGCAGGCTCGGCGCCAGCCCCACCCCGCTCGCCACTGCCCGACCATCGTCCTCCCTCGGGGGGCCTGGGCGGGATAGGGACCCGGCTGTGGGAGGCCTCCAGATCTCAGGCCTGGCACACCGTTTACCAGGCTGCTTCCTCCTCTGACGGGGGCCCAGCACACGCCCCAGGAGACTTGGCAGCCGCCCCCAGGGCTCTATCCTCTGCAACTCGTCCCCTTGGAAGGGGCCTGGCCCAGGTGCCAGGTTCGGCTGGTCGGCCAGCCTCCTTTGGAGAAAGCAGGCAAGCCGAGCCAGGCTTGCAGTGGCCCTGGCGTGACACCTGCCACCTCAGGCAGAGGGCCTCCCACGTGCCCTCCATGGCGGGTTTCTCCCCGGAGCCGTGGCCTGGGCACTAGGAAGGCCGGGCCTCCCCGACTCCCGGGAGGAGGGGCTAGCCCAGTTTGCGCCCTGGCCCCCAAACCCTCTGGTGCCATCTGCCTGTCTCGGCACTTCTGACTCCACAGAGCCTTTCCTACATCTGGGCTGCCTGCCGTGGCAAAGTGCAGGCGTGGGGTGAGGCCATGCCTTCTCTTTCCAGGAAAAAGTGAGCCCCTGGCCGAAGCAGCAGGCCCAGGCAGAGCCTTGAGCTTGAAGCCCAGTAGGTCTGTGGCCCTCAGGGCCAGAGCAATGCTTTCAAGGCAGGGAAGCGGCCTGCAAGCTGAGTGGAGTGGGGGAGGGGAGGGAGACAGCTGAAGCCGAGTCCAGAAGGGCGGCGATGGAAGAGCTGCAGCTGGGTCAGAGCCTGGAGGGAGGGCGGGGCCTTCACTGAGGACCCCCCCCACCCCGAGGCCAGCCCTAGGCCCAGGCGGTCGCGCATGCGCCCTTGGCCTGTGCGGTGTGTGGGGGCTTGAACCCAAGCCCGCAGGGCTCCCGGAGCGGCCAGAGAAAGAAGGGCCCATGGAGAGGTAGGCGAGGTGGGCAGGGGGCGCCACCTTACTCTCCTCAGCTCCCTGAGGGAGAGAGAGAGAGACAGAGACAGAGAGAGAGATCCCTGACCTCTGAGTCTCTGCCTCCACCGCTGGCTGGTGCCAACTCACGCGCCATCCCACTTCCAGCCATCACCCCCACGCCTGCCCCGGGGCCAGCCCCACCACAGAGAGGCCGGTTGGTTCCTGCTCACCTCTGTGCGATCCCTTTCCGACCTGACCCCAGTGCAGGGGATAAGCTTCAGACAAGTCTTTCCATGTCCCTCTGCATGACAATAGACTTCCTCCCCTCTCCCATTCCACAGGCCCACCCGGGACATCCACCTTTGTCATTAGCTCAGGAGAGGATGCAAGATGAGAATCTCTGCTATTGTGTGGGGAGACTCAGTTTCCCGGGTTTCCCCCATGGACACATGTTCTTCAGCTGGGTCTGAATTTCTCCAGACAAGCTGTCTTGGGAAGGATTTGGCCAGCCCTAAGAACCTGAAGGGAAAGGGCGGAGGGGGGTTCTCTCTCTGCCCCCGACAGCCCCGAGCTGGGTCGCTCCCTCAGACCTGGCCAGGGGCAGCCCATCCCCCGGCGCCCTTCCCCGGGGCATCCAAGGGCAGGCTCGGCGCCAGCCCCACCCCGCTCGCCACTGCCCGACCATCGTCCTCCCTCGGGGGGCCTGGGCAGGACAGGGACCCGGCTGTGGGAGGCCTCCAGATCTCAGGCCTGGCACACCGTTTACCAGGCTGCTTCCTCCTCTGACGTGGGCCCAGCACACGCCCCAGGAGACTTGGCAGCCGCCCCCAGGGCTCTATCCTCTGGAACTCGTCCCCTTGGAAGGGGCCTGGCCCAGGTGCCAGGTTCGGCTGGTCGGCCAGCCTCCTTTGGAGAAAGCAGGCAAGCCGAGCCAGGCTTGCAGTGGCCCTGGCGTGACACCTGCCACCTCAGGCAGAGGGCCTCCCGCGTGCCCTCCATGGCGGGTTTCTCCCCGGAGCCGTGGCCTGGGCACTAGGAAGGCCGGGCCTCCCCGACTCCCGGGAGGAGGGGCTAGCCCAGTTGCGCCCTGGCCCCCAAACCCTCTGGTGCCATCTGCCTGTCTCGGCACTTCTGACTCCACAGAGCCTTTCCTACATCTGGGCTGCCTGCCGTGGCAAAGTGCAGGCGTGGGGTGAGGCCATGCCTTCTCTTTCCAGGAAAAAGTGAGCCCCTGGCCGAAGCAGCAGGCCCAGGCAGAGCCTTGAGCTTGAAGCCCAGTAGGTCTGTGGCCCTCAGGGCCAGAGCAATGCTTTCAAGGCAGGGAAGCGGCCTGCAAGCTGAGTGGCAGTGGGGGAGGGGAGGGAGACAGCTGAAGCGGAGTCCAGAAGGGCGGCGATGGAAGAGCTGCAGCTGGGTCAGAGCCTGGAGGGAGGGCGGGGCCTTCACTGAGGACCCCCCCCCCAGGGCTGGCTGAAGAGGCCAGCCCTAGGCCCCCGGCGGTCGCGCATGCGCCCTTGGCCTGTGCGGTGTGTGGGGGCTTGAACCCAAGCCCGCAGGGCTCCCGGAGCGGCCAGAGAAAGAAGGGCCCATGGAGAGGTAGGCGAGGTGGGCAGGGGGCGCCACCTTACTCTCCTCAGCTCCCTGAGGGAGAGAGAGAGAGACAGAGACAGAGAGAGAGATCCCTGACCTCTGAGTCTCTGCCTCCACCGCTGGCTGGTGCCAACTCACGCGCCATCCCACTTCCAGCCATCACCCCCACGCCTGCCCCGGGGCCAGCCCCACCACAGAGAGGCCGGTTGGTTCCTGCTCACCTCTGTGCCATCCCTTCCCGACCTGACCCCCAGTGCAGGGGATAAGCTTCAGACAAGTCTTTCCATGTCCCTCTGCATGACAATAGACTTCCTCCCCTCTCCCATTCCACAGGCCCACCCAGGACATCCACCTTTGTCATTAGCTCAGGAGAGAATGCAAGATGAGAATCTCTGCTATTGTGTGGGGAGACTCAGTTTCCCGGGTTTCCCCCATGGACACATGTTCTTCAGCTGGGTCTGATTTTCTCCAGACAAGCTGTCTTGGGAAGGATTTGGCCAGCCCTAAGAACCTGAAGGGAAAGGGCGGAGGGGGGTTCTCTCTCTGCCCCCGACAGCCCCGAGCTGGGTCGGTCCCTCAGACCTGGCCAGGGGCAGCCCATCCCCCGGCGCCCTTCCCCGGGGCATCCAAGGGCAGGCTCGGCGCCAGCCCCACCCCGCTCGCCACTGCCCGACCATCGTCCTCCCTCGGGGGGCCTGGGCGGGACAGGGACCCGGCTGTGGGAGGCCTCCAGATCTCAGGCCTGGCACACCGTTTACCAGGCTGCTTCCTCCTCTGACGGGGGCCCAGCACACGCCCCAGGAGACTTGGCAGCTGCCCCCAGGGCTCTATCCTCTGGAACTCGTCCCCTTGGAAGGGGCCAGGCCCAGGTGCCAGGTTCGGCTGGTCGGCCTGCCTCCTTTGGAGAAAGCAGGCAAGCCGAGCCAGGCTTGCAGTGGCACTGGCGTGACACCTGCCACCTCAGGCAGAGGGCCTCCCGCGTGCCCTCCGTGGCGGGTTTCTCCCCGGAGCCGTGGCCTGGGCACTAGGAAGGCCGGGCCTCCCCGACTCCCGGGAGGAGGGGCTAGCCCAGTTGCGCCCTGGCCCCCAAACCCTCTGGTGCCATCTGCCTGTCTCGGCACTTCTGACTCCACAGAGCCTTTCCTACATCTGGGCTGCCTGCCGTGGCAAAGTGCAGGCGTGGGGTGAGGCCATGCCTTCTCTTTCCAGGAAAAAGTGAGCCCCTGGCCGAAGCAGCAGGCCCAGGCAGAGCCTTGAGCTTGAAGCCCAGTAGGTCTGTGGCCCTCAGGGCCAGAGCAATGCTTTCAAGGCAGGGAAGCGGCCTGCAAGCTGAGTGGGAGTGGGGGAGGGGAGGGAGACAGCTGAAGCCGAGTCCAGAAGGGCGGCGATGGAAGAGCTGCAGCTGGGTCAGAGCCTGGAGGGAGGGCGGGGCCTTCACTGAGGACCCCCCCCCCCCCCCCGAGGCCAGCCCTAGGCCTAGGCGGTCGCGCATGCGCCCTTGGCCTGTGCGGTGTGTGGGGGCTTGAACCCAAGCCCGCAGGGCTCCCGGAGCGGCCAGAGAAAGAAGGGCCCATGGAGAGGTAGGCGAGGTGGTCAGGGGGCGCCACCTTACTCTCCTCAGCTCCCTGAGGGAGAGAGAGAGAGACAGAGACAGAGAGAGAGATCCCTGACCTCTGAGTCTCTGCCTCCACCGCTGGCTGGTGCCAACTCACGCGCCATCCCACTTCCAGCCATCACCCCCACGCCTGCCCCGGGGCCAGCCCCACCACAGAGAGGCCGGTTGGTTCCTGCTCACCTCTGTGCCGTCCCTTCCCGACCTGACCCCAGTGCAGGGGATAAGCTTCAGACAAGTCTTTCCATGTCCCTCTGCATGACAATAGACTTCCTCCCCTCTCCCATTCCACAGGCCCACCCGGGACATCCACCTTTGTCATTAGCTCAGGAGAGGATGCAAGATGAGAATCTCTGCTATTGTGTGGGGAGACTCAGTTTCCCGGGTTTCCCCCATGGACACATGTTCTTCAGCTGGGTCTGAATTTCTCCAGACAAGCTGTCTTGGGAAGGATTTGGCCAGCCCTAAGAACCTGAAGGGAAAGGGCGGAGGGGGGTTCTCTCTCTGCCCCCGACAGCCCCGAGCTGGGTCGGTCCCTCAGACCTGGCCAGGGGCAGCCCATCCCCCGGCGCCCTTCCCCGGGGCATCCAAGGGCAGACTCGGCGCCAGCCCCACCCCGCTCGCCACTGCCCGACCATCGTCCTCCCCTCGGGGGGCCTGGGCGGGACAGGGACCCGGCTGTGGGAGGCCTCCAGATCTCAGGCCTGGCACACCGTTTACCAGGCTGCTTCCTCCTCTGACGGGGGCCCAGCACACGCCCCAGGAGACTTGGCAGCTGCCCCCAGGGCTCTATCCTCTGGAACTCGTCCCCTTGGAAGGGGCCAGGCCCAGGTGCCAGGTTCGGCTGGTCGGCCTGCCTCCTTTGGAGAAAGCAGGCAAGCCGAGCCAGGCTTGCAGTGGCCCTGGCGTGACACCTGCCACCTCAGGCAGAGGGCCTCCCGCGTGCCCTCCGTGGCGGGTTTCTCCCCGGAGCCGTGGCCTGGGCACTAGGAAGGCGGGCCTCCCCGACTCCCGGGAGGAGGGGCTAGCCCAGTTGCGCCCTGGCCCCCAAACCCTCTGGTGCCATCTGCCTGTCTCGGCACTTCTGACTCCACAGAGCCTTTCCTACACCTGGGCTGCCTGCCGTGGCAAAGTGCAGGCGTGGGGTGAGGCCATGCCTTCTCTTTCCAGGAAAAAGTGAGCCCCTGGCCGAAGCAGCAGGCCCAGGCAGAGCCTTGAGCTTGAAGCCCAGTAGGTCCTGTGGCCCTCAGGGCCAGAGCAATGCTTTCAAGGCAGGGAAGCGGCCTGCAAGCTGAGTGGGAGTGGGGGAGGGGAGGGAGACAGCTGAAGCCGAGTCCAGAAGGGCGGCGATGGAAGAGCTGCAGCTGGGTCAGAGCCTGGAGGGAGGGCGGGGCCTTCACTGAGGACCCCCCCCCCCCCCGAGGCCAGCCCTAGGCCCCGGCGGTCGCGCATGCGCCCTTGGCCTGTGCAGTGTGTGGGGGCTTGAACCCAAGCCCGCAGGGCTCCCGGAGCGGCCAGAGAAAGAAGGGCCCATGGAGAGGTAGGCGAGGTGGGCAGGGGGCGCCACCTTACTCTCCTCAGCTCCCTGAGGGAGAGAGAGAGAGACAGAGACAGAGAGAGAGATCCCTGACCTCTGAGTCTCTGCCTCCACCGCTGGCTGGTGCCAACTCACGCGCCATCCCACTTCCAGCCATCACCCCCACGCCTGCCCCGGGGCCAGCCCCACCACAGAGAGGCCGGTTGGTTCCTGCTCACCTCTGTGCCCTCCCTTCCCGACCTGACCCCAGTGCAGGGGATAAGCTTCAGACAAGTCTTTCCATGTCCCTCTGCATGACAATAGACTTCCTCCCCTCTCCCATTCCACAGGCCCACCCGGGACATCCACCCTTTGTCATTAGCTCAGGAGAGGATGCAAGATGAGAATCTCTGCTATTGTGTGGGGAGACTCAGTTTCCCGGGTTTCCCCCATGGACACATGTTCTTCAGCTGGGTCTGAATTTCTCCAGACAAGCTGTCTTGGGAAGGATTTGGCCAGCCCTAAGAACCTGAAGGGAAAGGGCGGAGGGGGGTTCTCTCTCTGCCCCCGACAGCCCCGAGCTGGGTCGGTCCCTCAGACCTGGCCAGGGGCAGCCCATCCCCTGGCGCCCTTCCCCGGGGCATCCAAGGGCAGGCTCGGCGCCAGCCCCACCCCGCTCGCCACTGCCCGACCATCGTCCTCCCTCGGGGGGCCTGGGCGGGATAGGGACCCGGCTGTGGGAGGCCTCCAGATCTCAGGCCTGGCACACCGTTTACCAGGCTGCTTCCTCCTCTGACGGGGGCCCAGCACACGCCCCAGGAGACTTGGCAGCCGCCCCCAGGGCTCTATCCCTCTGCAACTCGTCCCCTTGGAAGGGGCCTGGCCCAGGTGCCAGGTTCGGCTGGTCGGCCAGCCTCCTTTGGAGAAAGCAGGCAAGCCGAGCCAGGCTTGCAGTGGCCCTGGCGTGACACCTGCCACCTCAGGCAGAGGGCCTCCCACGTGCCCTCCATGGCGGGTTTCTCCCCGTAGCCGTGGCCTGGGCACTAGGAAGGCCGGGCCTCCCCGACTCCCGGGAGGAGGGGCTAGCCCAGTTGCGCCCTGGCCCCCAAACCCTCTGGTGCCATCTGCCTGTCTCGGCACTTCTGACTCCACAGAGCCTTTCCTACATCTGGGCTGCCTGCCGTGGCAAAGTGCAGGCGTGGGGTGAGGCCATGCCTTCTCTTTCCAGGAAAAAGTGAGCCCCTGGCCGAAGCAGCAGGCCCAGGCAGAGCCTTCAGCTTGAAGCCCAGTAGGTCTGTGGCCTCAGGGCCAGAGCAATGCTTTCAAGGCAGGGAAGCGGCCTGCAAGCTGAGTGGGAGTGGGGGAGGGGAGGGAGACAGCTGAAGCGGAGTCCAGAAGGGCGGCGATGGAAGAGCTGCAGCTGGGTCAGAGCCTGGAGGGAGGGCGGGGCCTTCACTGAGGACCCCCCCCCACCCCGAGGCCAGCCCTAGGCCCAGGCGGTCGCGCATGCGCCCTTGGCCTGTGCGGTGTGTGGGGGCTTGAACCCAAGCCCGCAGGGCTCCCGGAGCGGCCAGAGAAAGAAGGGCCCATGGAGAGGTAGGCGAGGTGGGCAGGGGGCGCCACCTTACTCTCCTCAGCTCCCTGAGGGAGAGAGAGAGAGACAGAGACAGAGAGAGAGATCCCTGACCTCTGAGTCTCTGCCTCCACCGCTGGCTGGTGCCAACTCACGCGCCATCCCACTTCCAGCCATCACCCCCCACGCCTGCCCCGGGGCCAGCCCCACCACAGAGAGGCCGGTTGGTTCCTGCTCACCTCTGTGCCGTCCCTTCCCGACCTGACCCCAGTGCAGGGGATAAGCTTCAGACAAGTCTTTCCATGTCCCTCTGCATGACAATAGACTTCCTCCCCTCTCCCATTCACAGGCCCACCCGGGACATCCACCTTGGTCATTAGCTCAGGAGAGGATGCAAGATGAGAATCTCTGCTATTGTGTGGGGAGACTCAGTTTCCCGGGTTTCCCCCATGGACACATGTTCTTCAGCTGGGTCTGAATTTCTCCAGACAAGCTGTCTTGGGAAGGATTTGGCCAGCCCTAAGAACCTGAAGGGAAAGGGCGGAGGGGGGTTCTCTCTCTGCCCCCGACAGCCCCGAGCTGGGTCGGTCCCTCAGACCTGGCCAGGGGCAGCCCATCCCCCGGCGCCCTTCCCCGGGGCATCCAAGGGCAGGCTCGGCGCCAGCCCCACCCCGCTCGCCACTGCCCGACCATCGTCCTCCCTCGGGGGGCCTGGGCGGGACAGGGACCCGGCTGTGGGAGGCCTCCAGATCTCAGGCCTGGCACACCGTTTACCAGGCTGCTTCCTCCTCTGACGGGGGCCCAGCACACGCCCCAGGAGACTTGGCAGCTGCCCCCAGGGCTCTATCCTCTGGAACTCGTCCCCTTGGAAGGGGCCAGGCCCAGGTGCCAGGTTCGGCTGGTCGGCCTGCCTCCTTTGGAGAAAGCAGGCAAGCCGAGCCAGGCTTGCAGTGGCCCTGGCGTGACACCTGCCCACCTCAGGCAGATGGCCTCCCGCGTGCCCTCCGTGGCGGGTTTCTCCCCGGAGCCGTGGCCTGGGCACTAGGAAGGCCGGGCCTCCCCGACTCCCGGGAGGAGGGGCTAGCCCAGTTGCGCCCTGGCCCCCAAACCCTCTGGTGCCATCTGCCTGTCTCGGCACTTCTGACTCCACAGAGCCTTTCCTACATCTGGGCTGCCTGCCGTGGCAAAGTGCAGGCGTGGGGTGAGGCCATGCCTTCTCTTTCCAGGAAAAAGTGAGCCCCTGGCCGAAGCAGCAGGCCCAGGCAGAGCCTTGAGCTTGAAGCCCAGTAGGTCTGTGGCCCTCAGGGCCAGAGCAATGCTTTCAAGGCAGGGAAGCGGCCTGCAAGCTGAGTGGGAGTGGGGGAGGGGAGGGAGACAGCTGAAGCCGAGTCCAGAAGGGCGGCGATGGAAGAGCTGCAGCTGGGTCAGAGCCTGGAGGGAGGGCGGGGGCCTTCACTGAGGACCCCCCCCCCTAGGGCTGGCTGAAGAGGCCAGCCCTAGGCCCCCGGCGGTCGCGCATGCGCCCTTGGCCTGTGCGGTGTGTGGGGCTTGAACCAAGCCCGCAGGGCTCCCGGAGCGGCCAGAGAAAGAAGGGCCCATGGAGAGGTAGGCGAGGTGGGCAGGGGGGCGCCACCTTACTCTCCTCAGCTCCCTGAGGGAGAGAGAGAGAGACAGAGACAGAGAGAGAGATCCCTGACCTCTGAGTCTCTGCCTCCACCGCTGGCTGGTGCCAACTCACGCGCCATCCCACTTCCAGCCATCACCCCCACGCCTGCCCCGGGGCCAGCCCCACCACAGAGAGGCCGGTTGGTTCCTGCTCACCTCTGTGCCGTCCCTTCCCGACCTGACCCCAGTGCAGGGGATAAGCTTCAGACAAGTCTTTCCATGTCCCTCTGCATGACAATAGACTTCCTCCCCTCTCCCATTCCACAGGCCCACCCGGGACATCCACCTTGGTCATTAGCTCAGGAGAGGATGCAAGATGAGAATCTCTGCTACTGTGTGGGGAGACTCAGTTTCCCGGGTTTCCCCCATGGACACATGTTCTTCAGCTGGGTCTGATTTTCTCCAGACAAGCTGTCTTGGGAAGGATTTGGCCAGCCCTAAGAACCTGAAGGGAAAGGGCGGAGGGGGGTTCTCTCTCTGCCCCCGACAGCCCCGAGCTGGGTCGGTCCCTCAGACCTGGCCAGGGGCAGCCCATCCCCCGGCGCCCTTCCCCGGGGCATCCAAGGGCAGGCTCGGCGCCAGCCCCACCCCGCTCGCCACTGCCCGACCATCGTCCTCCCTCGGGGGGCCTGGGCGGGATAGGGACCCGGCTGTGGGAGGCCTCCAGATCTCAGGCCTGGCACACCGTTTACCAGGCTGCTTCCTCCTCTGACGGGGGCCCAGCACACGCCCCAGGAGACTTGGCAGCCGCCCCCAGGGCTCTATCCTCTGCAACTCGTCCCCTTGGAAGGGGCCTGGCCCAGGTGCCAGGTTCGGCTGGTCGGCCAGCCTCCTTTGGAGAAAGCAGGCAAGCCGAGCAGGCTTGCAGTGGCCCTGGCGTGACACCTGCCACCTCAGGCAGAGGGCCTCCCACGTGCCCTCCATGGCGGGTTTCTCCCCGGAGCCGTGGCCTGGGCACTAGGAAGGCCGGGCCTCCCCGACTCCCGGGAGGAGGGGCTAGCCCAGTTGCGCCCTGGCCCCCAAACCCTCTGGTGCCATCTGCCTGTCTCGGCACTTCTGACTCCACAGAGCCTTTCCTACATCTGGGCTGCCTGCCGTGGCAAAGTGCAGGCGTGGGGTGAGGCATGCCTTCTCTTTCCAGGAAAAAGTGAGCCCCTGGCCGAAGCAGCAGGCCCAGGCAGAGCCTTGAGCTTGAAGCCCAGTAGGTCTGTGGCCCTCAGGGCCAGAGCAATGCTTTCAAGGCAGGGAAGCGGCCTGCAAGCTGAGTGGGAGTGGGGGAGGGGAGGGAGACAGCTGAAGCCGAGTCCAGAAGGGCGGCGATGGAAGAGCTGCAGCTGGGTCAGAGCCTGGAGGGAGGGCGGGGACTTCACTGAGGACCCCCCCCACCCCGAGGCCAGCCCTAGGCCCAGGCGGTCGCGCATGCGCCCTTGGCCTGTGCGGTGTGTGGGGGCTTGAACCCAAGCCCGCAGGGCTCCCGGAGCGGCCAGAGAAAGAAGGGCCCATGGAGAGGTAGGCGAGGTGGGCAGGGGGCGCCACCTTACTCTCCTCAGCTCCCTGAGGGAGAGAGAGAGAGACAGAGACAGAGAGAGAGATCCCTGACCTCTGAGTCTCTGCCTCCACCGCTGGCTGGTGCCAACTCACGCGCCATCCCACTTCCAGCCATCACCCCCACGCCTGCCCCGGGGCCAGCCCCACCACAGAGAGGCCGGTTGGTTCCTGCTCACCTCTGTGCGATCCCTTTCCGACCTGACCCCAGTGCAGGGGATAAGCTTCAGACAAGTCTTTCCATGTCCCTCTGCATGACAATAGACTTCCTCCCCTCTCCCATTCCACAGGCCCACCCGGGACATCCACCTTTGTCATTAGCTCAGGAGAGGATGCAAGATGAGAATCTCTGCTATTGTGTGGGGAGACTCAGTTTCCCGGGTTTCCCCCATGGACACATGTTCTTCAGCTGGGTCTGAATTTCTCCAGACAAGCTGTCTTGGGAAGGATTTGGCCAGCCCTAAGAACCTGAAGGGAAAGGGCGGAGGGGGGTTCTCTCTCTGCCCCCGACAGCCCCGAGCTGGGTCGCTCCCTCAGACCTGGCCAGGGGCAGCCCATCCCCCGGCGCCCTTCCCCGGGGCATCCAAGGGCAGGCTCGGCGCCAGCCCCACCCCGCTCGCCACTGCCCGACCATCGTCCTCCCTCGGGGGGCCTGGGCAGGACAGGGACCCGGCTGTGGGAGGCCTCCAGATCTCAGGCCTGGCACACCGTTTTACCAGGCTGCTTCCTCCTCTGACGTGGGCCCAGCACACGCCCCAGGAGACTTGGCAGCCGCCCCCAGGGCTCTATCCTCTGGAACTCGTCCCCTTGGAAGGGGCCTGGCCCAGGTGCCAGGTTCGGCTGGTCGGCCAGCCTCCTTTGGAGAAAGCAGGCAAGCCGAGCCAGGCTTGCAGTGGCCCTGGCGTGACACCTGCCACCTCAGGCAGAGGGCCTCCCGCGTGCCCTCCATGGCGGGTTTCTCCCCGGAGCCGTGGCCTGGGCACTAGGAAGGCCGGGCCTCCCCGACTCCCGGGAGGAGGGGCTAGCCCAGTTGCGCCCTGGCCCCCAAACCCTCTGGTGCCATCTGCCTGTCTCGGCACTTCTGACTCCACAGAGCCTTTCCTACATCTGGGCTGCCTGCCGTGGCAAAGTGCAGGCGTGGGGTGAGGCCATGCCTTCTCTTTCCAGGAAAAAGTGAGCCCCTGGCCGAAGCAGCAGGCCCAGGCAGAGCCTTCAGCTTGAAGCCCAGTAGGTCTGTGGCCCTCAGGGCCAGAGCAATGCTTTTCAAGGCAGGGAAGCGGCCTGCAAGCTGAGTGGCAGTGGGGGAGGGGAGGGAGACAGCTGAAGCGGAGTCCAGAAGGGCGGCGATGGAAGAGCTGCAGCTGGGTCAGAGCCTGGAGGGAGGGCGGGGCCTTCACTGAGGACCCCCCCCCCAGGGCTGGCTGAAGAGGCCAGCCCTAGGCCCCCGGCGGTCGCGCATGCGCCCTTGGCCTGTGCGGTGTGTGGGGGCTTGAACCCAAGCCCGCAGGGCTCCCGGAGCGGCCAGAGAAAGAAGGGCCCATGGAGAGGTAGGCGAGGTGGGCAGGGGGCGCCACCTTACTCTCCTCAGCTCCCTGAGGGAGAGAGAGAGAGACAGAGACAGAGAGAGAGATCCCTGACCTCTGAGTCTCTGCCTCCACCGCTGGCTGGTGCCAACTCACGCGCCATCCCACTTCCAGCCATCACCCCCACGCCTGCCCCGGGGCCAGCCCCACCACAGAGAGGCCGGTTGGTTCCTGCTCACCTCTGTGCCATCCCTTCCCGACCTGACCCCAGTGCAGGGGATAAGCTTCAGACAAGTCTTTCCATGTCCCTCTGCATGACAATAGACTTCCTCCCCTCTCCCATTCCACAGGCCCACCCAGGACATCCACCTTTGTCATTAGCTCAGGAGAGAATGCAAGATGAGAATCTCTGCTATTGTGTGGGGAGACTCAGTTTCCCGGGTTTCCCCCATGGACACATGTTCTTCAGCTGGGTCTGATTTTCTCCAGACAAGCTGTCTTGGGAAGGATTTGGCCAGCCCTAAGAACCTGAAGGGAAAGGGCGGAGGGGGGTTCTCTCTCTGCCCCCGACAGCCCCGAGCTGGGTCGGTCCCTCAGACCTGGCCAGGGGCAGCCCATCCCCCGGCGCCCTTCCCCGGGGCATCCAAGGGCAGGCTCGGCGCCAGCCCCACCCCGCTCGCCACTGCCCGACCATCGTCCTCCCTCGGGGGGCCTGGGCGGGACAGGGACCCGGCTGTGGGAGGCCTCCAGATCTCAGGCCTGGCACACCGTTTACCAGGCTGCTTCCTCCTCTGACGGGGGCCCAGCACACGCCCCAGGAGACTTGGCAGCTGCCCCCAGGGCTCTATCCTCTGGAACTCGTCCCCTTGGAAGGGGCCAGGCCCAGGTGCCAGGTTCGGCTGGTCGGCCTGCCTCCTTTGGAGAAAGCAGGCAAGCCGAGCCAGGCTTGCAGTGGCACTGGCGTGACACCTGCCACCTCAGGCAGAGGGCCTCCCGCGTGCCCTCCGTGGCGGGTTTCTCCCCGGAGCCGTGGCCTGGGCACTAGGAAGGCCGGGCCTCCCCGACTCCCGGGAGGAGGGGCTAGCCCAGTTGCGCCCTGGCCCCCAAACCCTCTGGTGCCATCTGCCTGTCTCGGCACTTCTGACTCCACAGAGCCTTTCCTACATCTGGGCTGCCTGCCGTGGCAAAGTGCAGGCGTGGGGTGAGGCCATGCCTTCTCTTTCCAGGAAAAAGTGAGCCCCTGGCCGAAGCAGCAGGCCCAGGCAGAGCCTTGAGCTTGAAGCCCAGTAGGTCTGTGGCCCTCAGGGCCAGAGCAATGCTTTCAAGGCAGGGAAGCGGCCTGCAAGCTGAGTGGGAGTGGGGGAGGGGAGGGAGACAGCTGAAGCCGAGTCCAGAAGGGCGGCGATGGAAGAGCTGCAGCTGGGTCAGAGCCTGGAGGGAGGGCGGGGCCTTCACTGAGGACCCCCCCCCCCAGGGCTGGCTGAAGAGGCCAGCCCTAGGCCCCCGGCGGTCGCGCATGCGCCCTTGGCCTGTGCGGTGTGTGGGGGCTTGAACCCAAGCCCGCAGGGCTCCCGGAGCGGCCAGAGAAAGAAGGGCCCATGGAGAGGTAGGCGAGGTGGGCAGGGGGCGCCACCTTACTCTCCTCAGCTCCCTGAGGGAGAGAGAGAGAGACAGAGACAGAGAGAGAGATCCCTGACCTCTGAGTCTCTGCCTCCACCGCTGGCTGGTGCCAACTCACGCGCCATCCCACTTCCAGCCATCACCCCCACGCCTGCCCCGGGGCCAGCCCCACCACAGAGAGGCCGGTTGGTTCCTGCTCACCTCTGTGCCATCCCTTCCCGACCTGACCCCAGTGCAGGGGATAAGCTTCAGACAAGTCTTTCCATGTCCCTCTGCATGACAATAGACTTCCTCCCCTCTCCCATTCCACAGGCCCACCCGGGACATCCACCTTTGTCATTAGCTCAGGAGAGGATGCAAGATGAGAATCTCTGCTATTGTGTGGGGAGACTCAGTTTCCCGGGTTTCCCCCATGGACACATGTTCTTCAGCTGGGTCTGATTTTCTCCAGACAAGCTGTCTTGGGAAGGATTTGGCCAGCCCTAAGAACCTGAAGGGAAAGGGCGGAGGGGGGTTCTCTCTCTGCCCCCGACAGCCCCGAGCTGGGTCGGTCCCTCAGACCTGGCCAGGGGCAGCCCATCCCCCGGCGCCCTTCACCGGGGCATCCAAGGGCAGGCTCGGCGCCAGCCCCACCCCGCTCGCCACTGCCCGACCATCTTCCTCCCTCGGGGGGCCTGGGCGGGACAGGGACCCGGCTGTGGGAGGCCTCCAGATCTCAGGCCTGGCACACCGTATACCAGGCTGCTTCCTCCTCTGACGGGGGCCCAGCACACGCCCCAGGAGACTTGGCAGCTGCCCCCAGGGCTCTATCCTCTGGAACTCGTCCCCTTGGAAGGGGCCAGGCCCAGGTGCCAGGTTCGGCTTGTCGGCCTGCCTCCTTTGGAGAAAGCAGGCAAGCCGAGCCAGGCTTGCAGTGGCCCTGGCGTGACACCTGCCACCTCAGGCAGAGGGCCTCCCGCGTGCCCTCCGTGGCGGGTTTCTCCCCGGAGCCGTGGCCTGGGCACTAGGAAGGCCGGGCCTCCCCGACTCCCGGGAGGAGGGGCTAGCCCAGTTGCGCCCTGGCCCCCAAACCCTCTGGTGCCATCTGCCTGTCTCGGCACTTCTGACTCCACAGAGCCTTTCCTACATCTGGGCTGCCTGCTGTGGCAAAGTGCAGGCGTGGGGTGAGGCCATGCCTTCTCTTTCCAGGAAAAAGTGAGCCCCTGGCCGAAGCAGCAGGCCCAGGCAGAGCCTTGAGCTTGAAGCCCAGTAGGTCTGTGGCCCTCAGGGCCAGAGCAATGCTTTCAAGGCAGGGAAGCGGCCTGCAAGCTGAGTGGGAGTGGGGGAGGGGAGGGAGACAGCTGAAGCCGAGTCCAGAAGGGCGGCGATGGAAGAGCTGCAGCTGGGTCAGAGCCTGGAGGGAGGGCGGGGCCTTCACTGAGGACCCCCCCCCAGGGCTGGCTGAAGAGGCCAGCCCTAGGCCCCCGGCGGTCGCGCATGCGCCCTTGGCCTGTGCGGTGTGTGGGGGCTTGAACCCAAGCCCGCAGGGCTCCCGGAGCGGCCAGAGAAAGAAGGGCCCATGCAGAGGTAGGCGAGGTGGGCAGGGGGCGCCACCTTACTCTCCTCAGCTCCCTGAGGGAGAGAGAGAGAGACAGAGACAGAGAGAGAGATCCCTGACCTCTGAGTCTCTGCCTCCACCGCTGGCTGGTGCCAACTCACGCGCCATCCCACTTCCAGCCATCACCCCCACGCCTGCCCCGGGGCCAGCCCCAGCACAGAGAGGCAGGTTGGTTCCTGCTCACCTCTGTGCCGACCCTTCCCGACCTGACCCCAGTGCAGGGGATAAGCTTCAGACAAGTCTTTCCATGTCCCTCTGCATGACAATAGACTTCCTCCCCTCTCCCATTCCACAGGCCCACCCGGGACATCCACCTTTGTCATTAGCTCAGGAGAGGATGCAAGATGAGAATCTCTGCTATTGTGTGGGGGGACTCAGTTTCCCGGGTTTCCCCCATGGACACATGTTCTTCAGCTGGGTCTGATTTTCTCCAGACAAGCTGTCTTGGGAAGGATTTGGCCAGCCCTAAGAACCTGAAGGGAAAGGGCGGAGGGGGGTTCTCTCTCTGCCCCCGACAGCCCCGAGCTGGGTCGGTCCCTCAGACCTGGCCAGGGGCAGCCCATCCCCCGGCGCCCTTCCCCGGGGCATCCAAGGGCAGGCTCGGCGCCAGCCCCACCCCGCTCGCCACTGCCCGACCATCGTCCTCCCTCGGGGGGCCTGGGCAGGACAGGGACCCGGCTGTGGGAGGCCTCCAGATCTCAGGCCTGGCACACCGTTTACCAGGCTGCTTCCTCCTCTGACTGGGGCCCAGCACACGCCCCAGGAGACTTGGCAGCCGCCCCCAGGGCTCTATCCTCTGGAACTCGTCCCCTTGGAAGGGGCCTGGCCCAGGTGCCAGGTTCGGCTGGTCGGCCAGCCTCCTTTGGAGAAAGCAGGCAAGCCGAGCCAGGCTTGCAGTGGCCCTGTTTTGACACCTGCCACCTCAGGCAGAGGGCCTCCCGCGTGCCCTCCATGGCGGGTTTCTCCCCGGAGCCGTGGCCTGGGCACTAGGAAGGCCGGGCCTCCCCGACTCCCGGGAGGAGGGGCTAGCCCAGTTGCGCCCTGGCCCCCAAACCCTCTGGTGCCATCTGCCTGTCTCGGCACTTCTGACTCCACAGAGCCTTTCCTACATCTGGGCTGCCTGCCGTGGCAAAGTGCAGGCGTGGGGTGAGGCCATGCCTTCTCTTTCCAGGAAAAAGTGAGCCCCTGGCCGAAGCAGCAGGCCCAGGCAGAGCCTTGAGCTTGAAGCCCAGTAGGTCTGTGGCCCTCAGGGCCAGAGCAATGCTTTCAAGGCAGGGAAGCGGCCTGCAAGCTGAGTGGGAGTGGGGGAGGGGAGGGAGACAGCTGAAGCCGAGTCCAGAAGGGCGGCGATGGAAGAGCTGCAGCTGGGTCAGAGCCTGGAGGGAGGGCGGGGCCTTCACTGAGGACCCCCCCCCCCCCGAGGCCAGCCCTAGGCCCAGGCGGTCGCGCATGCGCCCTTGGCCTGTGCGGTGTGTGGGGGCTTGAACCCAAGCCCGCAGGGCTCCCGGAGCGGCCAGAGGAAGAAGGGCCCATGGAGAGGTAGGCGAGGTGGGCAGGGGGCGCCACCTTACTCTCCTCAGCTCCCTGAGGGAGAGAGAGAGAGACAGAGACAGAGAGAGAGATCCCTGACCTCTGAGTCTCTGCCTCCACCGCTGGCTGGTGCCAACTCACGCGCCATCCCACTTCCAGCCATCACCCCCACGCCTGCCCTGGGGCCAGCCCCACCACAGAGAGGCCGGTTGGTTCCTGCTCACCTCTGTGCCGTCCCTTCCCGACCTGACCCCAGTGCAGGGGATAAGCTTCAGACAAGTCTTTCCATGTCCCTCTGCATGACAATAGACTTCCTCCCCTCTCCCATTCCACAGGCCCACCCGTGACATCCACCTTTGTCATTAGCTCAGGAGAGGATGCAAGATGAGAATCTCTGCTATTGTGTGGGGAGACTCAGTTTCCCGGGTTTCCCCCATGGACACATGTTCTTCAGCTGGGTCTGATTTTCTCCAGACAAGCTGTCTTGGGAAGGATTTGGCCAGCCCTAAGAAGCTGAAGGGAAAGGGCGGAGGGGGGTTCTCTCTCTGCCCCCGACAGCCCCGAGCTGGGTCGGTCCCTCAGACCTGGCCAGGGGCAGCCCATCCCCCGGCGCCCTTCCCCGGGGCATCCAAGGGCAGGCTCGGCGCCAGCCCCACCCCGCTCGCCACTGCCCGACCATCGTCCTCCCTCGGGGGGCCTGGGCGGGACAGGGACCCGGCTGTGGGAGGCATCCAGATCTCAGGCCTGGCACACCGTTTACCAGGCTGCTTCCTCCTCTGACTGGGGCCCAGCACACGCCCCAGGAGACTTGGCAGCCGCCCCCAGGGCTCTATCCTCTGCAACTCGTCCCCTTGGAAGGGGCCTGGCCCAGGTGACAGGTTCGGCTGGTCGGCCAGCCTCCTTTGGAGAAAGCAGGCAAGCCGAGCCAGGCTTGCAGTGGCCCTGTCTTGACACCTGCCACCTCAGGCAGAGGGCCTCCCGCGTTCCCTCCATGGCGGGTTTCTCCCCGGAGCCGTGGCCTGGGCACTAGGAAGGCCGGGCCTCCCCGACTCCGGGGAGGAGGGGCTAGCCCAGTTGCGCCCTGGCCCCCAAACCCTCTGGTGCCATCTGCCTGTCTCGGCACTTCTGACTCCACAGAGCCTTTCCTACATCTGGGCTGCCTGCCGTGGCAAAGTGCAGGCGTGGGGTGAGGCCATGGCTTTGTCTTTCCAGGAAAAAATGAGCCCTGGCCGAAGCAGCAGGCCCAGGCAGAGCCTTGAGCTTGAAGCCCAGTAGGTCTGTGGCCCTCAGGGCCAGAGCAATGCTTTCAAGGCAGGGAAGCGGCCTGCAAGCTGAGTGGGAGTGGGGGAGGGGAGGGAGACAGCTGAAGCTGAGTCCAGAAGGGCGGCGATGGAAGAGCTGCAGCTGGGTCAGAGCCTGGAGGGAGGGCGGGGCCTTCACTGAGGACCCCCCCCCCCAGGGCTGGCTGAAGAGGCCAGCCCTAGGCCCCCGGCTGTCGCGCATGCGCCCTTGGCCTGTGCGGTGTGTGGGGGCTTGAACCCAAGCCCGCAGGGCTCCCGGAGCGGCCAGAGAAAGAAGGGCCCATGGAGAGGTAGGCGAGGTGGGCAGGGGGCGCCACCTTACTCTCCTCAGCTCCCTGAGGGAGAGAGAGAGAGACAGAGACAGAGAGAGAGATCCCTGACCTCTGAGTCTCTGCCTCCACCGCTGGCTGGTGCCAACTCACGCGCCATCCCACTTCCAGCCATCACCCCCACGCCTGCCCCGGGGCCAGCCCCAGCACAGAGAGGCAGGTTGGTTCCTGCTCACCTCTGTGCCGACCCTTCCCGACCTGACCCCAGTGCAGGGGATAAGCTTCAGACAAGTCTTTCCATGTCCCTCTGCATGACAATAGACTTCCTCCCCTCTCCCATTCCACAGGCCCACCCGGGACATCCACCTTTGTCATTAGCTCAGGAGAGGATGCAAGATGAGAATCTCTGCTATTGTGTGGGGGGACTCAGTTTCCCGGGTTTCCCCCATGGACACATGTTCTTCAGCTGGGTCTGATTTTCTCCAGACAAGCTGTCTTGGGAAGGATTTGGCCAGCCCTAAGAACCTGAAGGGAAAGGGCGGAGGGGGGTTCTCTCTCTGCCCCCGACAGCCCCGAGCTGGGTCGGTCCCTCAGACCTGGCCAGGGGCAGCCCATCCCCCGGCGCCCTTCCCCGGGGCATCCAAGGGCAGGCTCGGCGCCAGCCCCACCCCGCTCGCCACTGCCCGACCATCGTCCTCCCTCGGGGGGCCTGGGCAGGACAGGGACCCGGCTGTGGGAGGCCTCCAGATCTCAGGCCTGGCACACCGTTTACCAGGCTGCTTCCTCCTCTGACTGGGGCCCAGCACACGCCCCAGGAGACTTGGCAGCCGCCCCCAGGGCTCTATCCTCTGGAACTCGTCCCCTTGGAAGGGGCCTGGCCCAGGTGCCAGGTTCGGCTGGTCGGCCAGCCTCCTTTGGAGAAAGCAGGCAAGCCGAGCCAGGCTTGCAGTGGCCCTGTTTTGACACCTGCCACCTCAGGCAGAGGGCCTCCCGCGTGCCCTCCATGGCGGGTTTCTCCCCGGAGCCGTGGCCTGGGCACTAGGAAGGCCGGGCCTCCCGACTCCCGGGAGGAGGGGCTAGCCCAGTTGCGCCCTGGCCCCCAAACCCTCTGGTGACATCTGCCTGTCTCGGCACTTCTGACTCCACAGAGCCTTTCCTACATCTGGGCTGCCTGCCGTGGCAAAGTGCAGGCGTGGGGTGAGGCCATGGCTTTGTCTTTCCAGGAAAAAATGAGCCCCTGGCCGAAGCAGCAGGCCCAGGCAGAGCCTTGAGCTTGAAGCCCAGTAGGTCTGTGGCCCTCAGGGCCAGAGCAATGCTTTCAAGGCAGGGAAGCGGCCTGCAAGCTGAGTGGGAGTGGGGGAGGGGAGGGAGACAGCTGAAGCTGAGTCCAGAAGGGCGGCGATGGAAGAGCTGCAGCTGGGTCAGAGCCTGGAGGGAGGGCGGGGCCTTCACTGAGGACCCCCCCCCCAGGGCTGGCTGAAGAGGCCAGCCCTAGGCCCCCGGCGGTCGCGCATGCGCCCTTGGCCTGTGCGGTGTGTGGGGGCTTGAACCCAAGCCCGCAGGGCTCCCGGAGCGGCCAGAGAAAGAAGGGCCCATGGAGAGGTAGGCGAGGTGGGCAGGGGGCGCCACCTTACTCTCCTCAGCTCCCTGAGGGAGACAGAGAGAGACAGAGACAGAGAGAGAGATCCCTGACCTCTGAGTCTCTGCCTCCACCGCTGGCTGGTGCCAACTCACGCGCCATCCCACTTCCAGCCATCACCCCCACGCCTGCCCCGGGGCCAGCCCCACCACAGAGAGGCCGGTTGGTTCCTGCTCACCCCTGTGCCGTCCCTTCCCGACCTGACCCCAGTGCAGGGGATAAGCTTCAGTCAAGTCTTTCCATGTCCCTCTGCATGACAATAGACTTCCTCCCCTCTCCCATTCCACAGGGCCACCCGGGACATCCACCTTGGTCATTAGCTCAGGAGAGGATGCAAGATGAGAATCTCTGCTATTGTGTGGGGGGACTCAGTTTCCCGGGTTTCCCCCATGGACACATGTTCTTCAGCTGGGTCTGATTTTCTCCAGACAAGCTGTCTTGGGAAGGATTTGGCCAGCCCTAAGAACCTGAAGGGAAAGGGCGGAGGGGGGTTCTCTCTCTGCCCCCGACAGCCCCGAGCTGGGTCGGTCCCTCAGACCTGGCCAGGGGCAGCCCATCCCCCGGCGCCCTTCCCCGGGGCATCCAAGGGCAGGCTCGGCGCCAGCTCCACCCCGCTCGCCACTGCCCGACCATCGTCCTCCCTCGGGGGGCCTGGGCAGGACAGGGACCCGGCTGTGGGAGGCCTCCAGATCTCAGGCCTGGCACACCGTTTACCAGGCTGCTTCCTCCTCTGACTGGGGCCCAGCACACGCCCCAGGAGACTTGGCAGCCGCCCCCAGGGCTCTATCCTCTGGAACTCGTCCCCTTGGAAGGGGCCTGGCCCAGGTGCCAGGTTCGGCTGGTCGGCCAGCCTCCTTTGGAGAAAGCAGGCAAGCCGAGCCAGGCTTGCAGTGGCCCTGTTTTGACACCTGCCACCTCAGGCAGAGGGCCTCCCGCGTGCCCTCCATGGCGGGTTTCTCCCCGGAGCCGTGGCCTGGGCACTAGGAAGGCCGGGCCTCCCCGACTCCCGGGAGGAGGGGCTAGCCCAGTTGCGCCCTGGCCCCCAAACCCATCTGGTGCCATCTGCCTGTCTCGGCACTTCTGACTCCACAGAGCCTTTCCTACATCTGGGCTGCCTGCCGTGGCAAAGTGCAGGCGTGGGGTGAGGCCATGCCTTCTCTTTCCAGGAAAAAAGTGAGCCCCTGGCCGAAGCAGCAGGCCCAGGCAGAGCCTTGAGCTTGAAGCCCAGTAGGTCTGTGGCCCTCAGGGCCAGAGCAATGCTTTCAAGGCAGGGAAGCGGCCTGCAAGCTGAGTGGGAGTGGGGGAGGGGAGGGAGACAGCTGAAGCTGAGTCCAGAAGGGCGGCGATGGAAGAGCTGCAGCTGGGTCAGAGCCTGGAGGGAGGGCGGGGCCTTCACTGAGGACCCCCCACCCCAGGGCTGGCTGAAGAGGCCAGCCCTAGGCACCCGGCGGTCGCGCATGCGCCCTTGGTCTGTGCGGTGTGTGGGGGCTTGAACCCAAGCCCGCAGGGCTCCCGGAGCGGCCAGAGGAAGAAGGGCCCATGGAGAGGTAGGCGAGGTGGGCAGGGGGCGCCACCTTACTCTCCTCAGCTCCCTGAGGGAGAGAGAGAGAGACAGAGACAGAGAGAGAGATCCCTGACCTCTGAGTCTCTGCCTCCACCGCTGGCTGGTGCCAACTCACGCGCCATCCCACTTCCAGCCATAACCCCCAAGCCTGCCCCGGGGCCAGCCCCACCACAGAGAGGCCGGTTGGTTCCTGCTCACCTCTGTGCTGTCCCTTCCCGACCTGACCCCAGTGCAGGGGATAAGCTTCAGACAAGTCTTTCCATGTCCCTCTGCATGACAATAGACTTCCTCCCCTCTCCCATTCCACAGGCCCACCCAGGACATCCACCTTTGTCATTAGCTCAGGAGAGGATGCAAGATGAGAATCTCTGCTATTGTGTGGGGAGACTCAGTTTCCCGGGTTTCCCCCATGGACACATGTTCTTCAGCTGGGTCTGATTTTCTCCAGACAAGCTGTCTTGGGAAGGATTTGGCCAGCCCTAAGAACCTGAAGGGAAAGGGCGGAGGGGGGTTCTCTCTCTGCCCCCGACAGCCCCGAGCTGGGTCGGTCCCTCAGACCTGGCCAGGGGCAGCCCATCCCCCGGCGCCCTTCCCCGGGGCATCCAAGGGCAGGCTCGGCGCCAGCCCCACCCCGCTCGCCACTGCCCGACCATCGTCCTCCCTCGGGGGGCCTGGGCGGGACAGGGACCCGGCTGTGGGAGGCCTCCAGATCTCAGGCCTGGCACACCGTTTACCAGGCTGCTTCCTCCTCTGACGGGGGCCCAGCACACGCCCCAGGAGACTTGGCAGCCGCCCCCAGGGCTCTATCCTCTGCAACTCGTCCCCTTGGAAGGGGCCAGGCCCAGGTGCCAGGTTCGGCTGGTCGGCCTGCCTCCTTTGGAGAAAGCAGGCAAGCCGAGCCAGGCTTGCAGTGGCCCTGGCGTGACACCTGCCACCTCAGGCAGAGGGCCTCCCGCGTGCCCTCCATGGCGGGTTTCTCCCCGGAGCCGTGGCCTGGGCACTAGGAAGGCCGGGCCTCCCCGACTCCCGGGAGGAGGGGCTAGCCCAGTTGCGCCCTGGCCCCCAAACCCTCTGGTGCCATCTGCCTGTCTCGGCACTTCTGACTCCACAGAGCCTTTCCTACATCTGGGCTGCCTGCCGTGGCAAAGTGCAGGCGTGGGGTGAGGCCATGCCTTCTCTTTCCAGGAAAAAGTGAGCCCCTGGCCGAAGCAGCAGGCCCAGGCAGAGCCTTGAGCTTGAAGCCCAGTAGGTCTGTGGCCCTCAGGGCCAGAGCAATGCTTTCAAGGCAGGGAAGCGGCCTGCAAGCTGAGTGGGAGTGGGGGAGGGGAGGGAGACAGCTGAAGCCGAGTCCAGAAGGGCGGCGATGGAAGAGCTGCAGCTGGGTCAGAGCCTGGAGGGAGGGCGGGGCCTTCACTGAGGACCCCCCCCCCGAGGCCAGCCCTAGGCCCCCGGCGGTCGCGCAAGCGCCCTTGGCCTGTGCGGTGTGTGGGGGATTGAACCCAAGCCCGCAGTTCTCCCGGAGTGGCCAGAGAAAGAAGGGCCCATGGAGAGGTAGGCGAGGTGGGCAGGGGGCGCCACCTTACTCTCCTCAGCTCCCTGAGGAGAGAGAGAGAGACAGAGACAGAGAGAGAGATCCCTGACTTCTGACTCCACAGAGCCTTTCCTACATCTGGGCTGCCTGCCGTGGCAAAGTGCAGGCGTGGGGTGAGGCCATGCCTTCTCTTTCCAGGAAAAAGTGAGCCCCTGGCCGAAGCAGCAGGCCCAGGCAGAGCCTTGAGCTTGAAGCCCAGTAGGTCTGTGGCCCTCAGGGCCAGAGCAATGCTTTCAAGGCAGGGAAGCGGCCTGCAAGCTGAGTGGGAGTGGGGGGAGGGGAGGGAGACAGCTGAAGCTGAGTCCAGAAGGGCGGCGATGGAAGAGCTGCAGCTGGGTCAGAGCCTGGAGGGAGGGCGGGGCCTTCACTGAGGACCCCCCACCCCAGGGCTGGCTGAAGAGGCCAGCCCTAGGCACCCGGCGGTCGCGCATGCGCCCTTGGTCTGTGCGGTGTGTGGGGGCTTGAACCCAAGCCCGCAGGGCTCCCGGAGCGGCCAGAGGAAGAAGGGCCCATGGAGAGGTAGGCGAGGTGGGCAGGGGGCGCCACCTTACTCTCCTCAGCTCCCTGAGGGAGAGAGAGAGAGACAGAGACAGAGAGAGAGATCCCTGACCTCTGAGTCTCTGCCTCCACCGCTGGCTGGTGCCAACTCACGCGCCATCCCACTTCCAGCCATAACCCCCAAGCCTGCCCCGGGGCCAGCCCCACCACAGAGAGGCCGGTTGGTTCCTGCTCACCTCTGTGCTGTCCCTTCCCGACCTGACCCCAGTGCAGGGGATAAGCTTCAGACAAGTCTTTCCATGTCCCTCTGCATGACAATAGACTTCCTCCCCTCTCCCATTCCACAGGCCCACCCAGGACATCCACCTTTGTCATTAGCTCAGGAGAGGATGCAAGATGAGAATCTCTGCTATTGTGTGGGGAGACTCAGTTTCCCGGGTTTCCCCCATGGACACATGTTCTTCAGCTGGGTCTGATTTTCTCCAGACAAGCTGTCTTGGGAAGGATTTGGCCAGCCCTAAGAACCTGAAGGGAAAGGGCGGAGGGGGGTTCTCTCTCTGCCCCCGACAGCCCCGAGCTGGGTCGGTCCCTCAGACCTGGCCAGGGGCAGCCCATCCCCCGGCGCCCTTCCCCGGGGCATCCAAGGGCAGGCTCGGCGCCAGCCCCACCCCGCTCGCCACTGCCCGACCATCGTCCTCCCTCGGGGGGCCTGGGCGGGACAGGGACCCGGCTGTGGGAGGCCTCCAGATCTCAGGCCTGGCACACCGTTTACCAGGCTGCTTCCTCCTCTGACGGGGGCCCAGCACACGCCCCAGGAGACTTGGCAGCCGCCCCCAGGGCTCTATCCTCTGCAACTCGTCCCCTTGGAAGGGGCCAGGCCCAGGTGCCAGGTTCGGCTGGTCGGCCTGCCTCCTTTGGAGAAAGCAGGCAAGCCGAGCCAGGCTTGCAGTGGCCCTGGCGTGACACCTGCCACCTCAGGCAGAGGGCCTCCCGCGTGCCCTCCATGGCGGGTTTCTCCCCGGAGCCGTGGCCTGGGCACTAGGAAGGCCGGGCCTCCCCGACTCCCGGGAGGAGGGGCTAGCCCAGTTGCGCCCTGGCCCCCAAACCCTCTGGTGCCATCTGCCTGTCTCGGCACTTCTGACTCCACAGAGCCTTTCCTACATCTGGGCTGCCTGCCGTGGCAAAGTGCAGGCGTGGGGTGAGGCCATGCCTTCTCTTTCCAGGAAAAAGTGAGCCCCTGGCCGAAGCAGCAGGCCCAGGCAGAGCCTTGAGCTTGAAGCCCAGTAGGTCTGTGGCCCTCAGGGCCAGAGCAATGCTTTCAAGGCAGGGAAGCGGCCTGCAAGCTGAGTGGGAGTGGGGGAGGGGAGGGAGACAGCTGAAGCCGAGTCCAGAAGGGCGGCGATGGAAGAGCTGCAGCTGGGTCAGAGCCTGGAGGGAGGGCGGGGCCTTCACTGAGGACCCCCCACCCCTAGGGCTGGCTGAAGAGGCCAGCCCTAGTCCCCCGGCGGTCGCGCATGCGCCCTTGGCCTGTGCGGTGTTTGGGGGCTTGAACCCAAGCCCGCAGGGCTCCCGGAGCGGCCAGAGGAAGAAGGGTCCATGGAGAGGTAGTCGAGGTGGGCAGGGGGCGCCACCTTACTCTCCTCAGCTCCCTGAGGGAGAGAGAGAGAGACAGAGACAGAGAGAGAGATCCCTGACCTCTGAGTCTCTGCCTCCACCGCTGGCTGGTGCCAACTCACGCGCCATCCCACTTCCAGCCATCACCCCCACGCCTGCCCCGGGGCCAGCCCCACCACAGAGAGGCCGGTTGGTTCCTGCTCACCTCTGTGCCGTCCCTTCCCGACCTGACCCCAGTGCAGGGGATAAGCTTCAGACAAGTCTTTCCATGTCCCTCTGCATGACAATAGACTTCCTCCCCTCTCCCATTCCACAGGCCCACCCGGGACATCCACCTTTGTCATTAGCTCAGGAGAGGATGCAAGATGAGAATCTCTGCTATTGTGTGGGGAGACTCAGTTTCCCGGGTTTCTCCCATGGACACATGTTCTTCAGCTGGGTCTGATTTTCTCCAGACAAGCTGTCTTGGGAAGGATTTGGCCAGCCCTAAGAAGCTGAAGGGAAAGGGCGGAGGGGGGTTCTCTCTCTGCCCCCGACAGCCCCGAGCTGGGTCGGTCCCTCAGACCTGGCCAGGGGCAGCCCATCCCCCGGCGCCCTTCCCCGGGGCATCCAAGGGCAGGCACGGCGCCAGCCCCACCCCGCTCGCCACTGCCCGACCATCGTCCTCCCTCGGGGGGCCTGGGCGGGACAGGGACCCGGCTGTGGGAGGCCTCCAGATCTCAGGCCTGGCACACCCGTTTACCAGGCTGCTTCCTCCTCTGACGGGGGCCCAGCACACGCCCCAGGAGACTTGGCAGCCGCCCCCAGGGCTCTTTCCTCTGCAACTCGTCCCCTTTGAAGGGGCCTGGCCCAGGTGCCAGGTTCGGCTGGTCGGCCTGCCTCCTTTGGAGAAAGCAGGCAAGCAGAGCCAGGCTTGCAGTGGCCCTGGCGTGACACCTGCCACCTCAGGCAGAGGGCCTCCCGCGTGCCCTCCATGGCGGGTTTCTCCCCGGAGCCGTGGCCTGGGCACTAGGAAGGCCGGGCCTCCCCGACTCCCGGGAGGAGGGGCTAGCCCAGTTGCGCCCTGGCCCCCAAACCCTCTGGTGCCATCTGCCTGTCTCGGCACTTCTGACTCCACAGAGCCTTTCCTACATCTGGGCTGCCTGCCGTGGCAAAGTGCAGGCGTGGGGTGAGGCCATGCCTTCTCTTTCCAGGAAAAAGTGAGCCCCTGGCCGAAGCAGCAGGCCCAGGCAGAGCCTTGAGCTTGAAGCCCAGTAGGTCTGTGGCCCTCAGGGCCAGAGCAATGCTTTCAAGGCAGGGAAGCGGCCTGCAAGCTGAGTGGGAGTGGGGGAGGGGAGGGAGACAGCTGAAGCCGAGTCCAGAAGGGCGGCGATGGAAGAGCTGCAGCTGGGTCAGAGCCTGGAGGGAGGGCGGGGCCTTCACTGAGGACCCCCCCCCCCCCGAGGCCAGCCCTAGGCCCAGGCGGTCGCGCATGCGCCCTTGGCCTGTGCGGTGTGTGGGGGCTTGAACCCAAGCCCGCAGGGCTCCCGGAGCGGCCAGAGGAAGAAGGGCCCATGGAGAGGTAGGCGAGGTGGGCAGGGGGCGCCACCTTACTCTCCTCAGCTCCCTGAGGGAGAGAGAGAGAGACAGAGACAGAGAGAGAGATCCCTGACCTCTGAGTCTCTGCCTCCACCGCTGGCTGGTGCCAACTCACGCGCCATCCCACTTCCAGCCATCACCCCCACGCCTGCCCTGGGGCCAGCCCCACCACAGAGAGGCCGGTTGGTTCCTGCTCACCTCTGTGCCGTCCCTTCCCGACCTGACCCCAGTGCAGGGGATAAGCTTCAGACAAGTCTTTCCATGTCCCTCTGCATGACAATAGACTTCCTCCCCTCTCCCATTCCACAGGCCCACCCGGGACATCCACCTTTGTCATTAGCTCAGGAGAGGATGCAAGATGAGAATCTCTGCTATTGTGTGGGGAGAGTCAGTTTCCCTGGTTTCCCCCATGGACACATGTTCTTCAGCTGGGTCTGATTTTCTCCAGACAAGCTGTCTTGGGAAGGATTTGGCCAGCCCTAAGAAGCTGAAGGGAAAGGGCGGAGGGGGGTTCTCTCTCTGCCCCCGACAGCCCCGAGCTGGGTCGGTCCCTCAGACCTGGCCAGGGGCAGCCCATCCCCCGGCGCCCTTCCCCGGGGCATCCAAGGGCAGGCTCGGCGCCAGCCCCACCCCGCTCGCCACTGCCCGACCATCGTCCTCCCTCGGGGGGCCTGGGCGGGACAGGGACCCGGCTGTGGGAGGCCTCCAGATCTCAGGCCTGGCACACCGTTTACCAGGCTGCTTCCTCCTCTGACGGGGGCCCAGCACACGCCCCAGGAGACTTGGCAGCCGCCCCCAGGGCTCTTTCCTCTGCAACTCGTCCCCTTTGAAGGGGCCTGGCCCAGGTGCCAGGTTCGGCTGGTCGGCCTGCCTCCTTTGGAGAAAGCAGGCAAGCAGAGCCAGGCTTGCAGTGGCCCTGGCGTGACACCTGCCACCTCAGGCAGAGGGCCTCCCGCGTGCCCTCCATGGCGGGTTTCTCCCCGGAGCCGTGGCCTGGGCACTAGGAAGGCCGGGCCTCCCCGACTCCCGGGAGGAGGGGCTAGCCCAGTTGCGCCCTGGCCCCCAAACCCTCTGGTGCCATCTGCCTGTCTCGGCACTTCTGACTCCACAGAGCCTTTCCTACATCTGGGCTGCCTGCCGTGGCAAAGTGCAGGCGTGGGGTGAGGCCATGCCTTCTCTTTCCAGGAAAAAGTGAGCCCCTGGCCGAAGCAGCAGGCCCAGGCAGAGCCTTGAGCTTGAAGCCCAGTAGGTCTGTGGCCCTCAGGGCCAGAGCAATGCTTTCAAGGCAGGGAAGCGGCCTGCAAGCTGAGTGGGAGTGGGGGAGGGGAGGGAGACAGCTGAAGCCGAGTCCAGAAGGGCGGCGATGGAAGAGCTGCAGCTGGGTCAGAGCCTGGAGGGAGGGCGGGGCCTTCACTGAGGACCCCCCCCCCCCCGAGGCCAGCCCTAGGCCCAGGCGGTCGCGCATGCGCCCTTGGCCTGTGCGGTGTGTGGGGGCTTGAACCCAAGCCCGCAGGGCTCCCGGAGCGGCCAGAGGAAGAAGGGCCCATGGAGAGGTAGGCGAGGTGGGCAGGGGGCGCCACCTTACTCTCCTCAGCTCCCTGAGGGAGAGAGAGAGAGACAGAGACAGAGAGAGAGATCCCTGACCTCTGAGTCTCTGCCTCCACCGCTGGCTGGTGCCAACTCACGCGCCATCCCACTTCCAGCCATCACCCCCACGCCTGCCCTGGGGCCAGCCCCACCACAGAGAGGCCGGTTGGTTCCTGCTCACCTCTGTGCCGTCCCTTCCCGACCTGACCCCAGTGCAGGGGATAAGCTTCAGACAAGTCTTTCCATGTCCCTCTGCATGACAATAGACTTCCTCCCCTCTCCCATTCCACAGGCCCACCCGGGACATCCACCTTTGTCATTAGCTCAGGAGAGGATGCAAGATGAGAATCTCTGCTATTGTGTGGGGAGACTCAGTTTCCCTGGTTTCCCCCATGGACACATGTTCTTCAGCTGGGTCTGATTTTCTCCAGACAAGCTGTCTTGGGAAGGATTTGGCCAGCCCTAAGAAGCTGAAGGGAAAGGGCGGAGGGGGGTTCTCTCTCTGCCCCCGACAGCCCCGAGCTGGGTCGGTCCCTCAGACCTGGCCAGGGGCAGCCCATCCCCCGGCGCCCTTCCCCGGGGCATCCAAGGGCAGGCTCGGCGCCAGCCCCACCCCGCTCGCCACTGCCCGACCATCGTCCTCCCTCGGGGGGCCTGGGCGGGACAGGGACCCGGCTGTGGGAGGCCTCCAGATCTCAGGCCTGGCACACCGTTTACCAGGCTGCTTCCTCCTCTGACGGGGGCCCAGCACACGCCCCAGGAGACTTGGCAGCCGCCCCCAGGGCTCTATCCTCTGCAACTCGTCCCCTTGGAAGGGGCCTGGCCCAGGTGCCAGGTTCGGCTGGTCGGCCAGCCTCCTTTGGAGAAAGCAGGCAAGCCGAGCCAGGCTTGCAGTGGCCCTGGCGTGACACCTGCCACCTCAGGCAGAGGGCCTCCCGCGTGCCCTCCATGGCGGGTTTCTCCCCGGAGCCGTGGCCTGGGCACTAGGAAGGCCGGGCCTCCCCGACTCCCGGGAGGAGGGGCTAGCCCAGTTGCGCCCTGGCCCCCAAACCCTCTGGTGCCATCTGCCTGTCTCGGCACTTCTGACTCCACAGAGCCTTTCCTACATCTGGGCTGCCTGCCGTGGCAAAGTGCAGGCGTGGGGTGAGGCCATGGCTTCTCTTTCCAGGAAAAAGTGAGCCCCTGGCCGAAGCAGCAGGCCCAGGCAGAGCCTTGAGCTTGAAGCCCAGTAGGTCTGTGGCCCTCAGGGCCAGAGCAATGCTTTCAAGGCAGGGAAGCGGCCTGCAAGCTGAGTGGGAGTGGGGGAGGGGAGGGAGACAGCTGAAGCCGAGTCCAGAAGGGCGGCGATGGAAGAGCTGCAGCTGGGTCAGAGCCTGGAGGGAGGGCGGGGCCTTCACTGAGGACCCCCCCCCCCCCGAGGCCAGCCCTAGGCCCCTGCGGTCGCGCATGCGCCCTTGGCCTGTGCGGTGTGTGGGGGCTTGAACCCAAGCCCGCAGGGCTCCCGGAGCGGCCAGAGAAAGAAGGGCCCATGGAGAGGTAGGCGAGGTGGGCAGGGGGCGCCACCTTACTCTCCTCAGCTCCCTGAGGGAGAGAGAGAGAGACAGAGACAGAGAGAGAGATCCCTGACCTCTGAGTCTCTGCCTCCACCGCTGGCTGGTGCCAACTCACGCGCCATCCCACTTCCAGCCATCACCCCCACGCCTGCCCCGGGGCCAGCCCCACCACAGAGAGGCCGGTTGGTTCCTGCTCACCTCTGTGCCGTCCCTTCCCGACCTGACCCCAGTGCAGGGGATAAGCTTCAGACAAGTCTTTCCATGTCCCTCTGCATGACAATAGACTTCCTCCCCTCTCCCATTCCACAGGCCCACCCGGGACATCCACCTTTGTCATTAGCTCAGGAGAGGATGCAAGATGAGAATCTCTGCTATTGTGTGGGGAGACTCAGTTTCCCGGGTTTCCCCCATGGACACATGTTCTTCAGCTGGGTCTGATTTTCTCCAGACAAGCTGTCTTGGGAAGGATTTGGCCAGCCCTAAGAAGCTGAAGGGAAAGGGCGGAGGGGGGTTCTCTCTCTGCCCCCGACAGCCCCGAGCTGGGTCGGTCCCTCAGACCTGGCCAGGGGTAGCCCACCCCCCGGCGCCCTTCCCCGGGGCATCCAAGGGCAGGCTCGGCGCCAGCCCCACCCCGCTCGCCACTGCCCGACCATCGTCCTCCCTCGGGGGGCCTGGACGGGACAGGGACCCGGCTGTGGGAGGCCTCCAGATCTCAGGCCTGGCACACCGTTTACCAGGCTGCTTCCTCCTCTGACGGGGGCCCAGCACACGCCCCAGGAGACTTGGCAGCCGCCCCCAGGGCTCTATCCTCTGGAACTCGTCCCCTTGGAAGGGGCCTGGCCCAGGTGCCAGGTTCGGCTGGTCGGCCAGCCTCCTTTGGAGAAAGCAGGCAAGCCGAGCCAGGCTTGCAGTGGCCCTGGCGTGACACCTGCCACCTCAGGCAGAGGGCCTCCCGCGTGCCCTCCATGGCGGGTTTCTCCCCGGAGCCGTGGCCTGGGCACTAGGAAGGCCGGGCCTCCCCGACTCCCGGGAGGAGGGGCTAGCCCAGTTGCGCCCTGGCCCCCAAACCCTCTGGTGCCATCTGCCTGTCTCGGCACTTCTGACTCCACAGAGCCTTTCCTACATCTGGGCTGCCTGCCGTGGCAAACTGCAGGCGTGGGGTGAGGCCATGCCTTCTCTTTCCAGGAAAAAGTGAGCCCCTGGCCGAAGCAGCAGGCCCAGGCAGAGCCTTGAGCTTGAAGCCCAGTAGGTCTGTGGCCCTCAGGGCCAGAGCAATGCTTTCAAGGCAGGGAAGCGGCCTGCAAGCTGAGTGGGAGTGGGGGAGGGGAGGGAGACAGCTGAAGCCGAGTCCAGAAGGGCGGCGATGGAAGAGCTGCAGCTGGGTCAGAGCCTGGAGGGAGGGCGGGGCCTTCACTGAGGACCCCCCCCCCCCCCCGAGGCCAGCCCTAGGCCCAGGCGGTCGCGCATGCGCCCTTGGCCTGTGCGGTGTGTGGGGGCTTGAACCCAAGCCCGCAGGGCTCCCGGAGCGGCCAGAGAAAGAAGGGCCCATGGAGAGGTAGGCGAGGTGGGCAGGGGGCGCCACCTTACTCTCCTCAGCTCCCTGAGGGAGAGAGAGAGAGACAGAGACAGAGAGAGAGATCCCTGACCTCTGAGTCTCTGCCTCCACCGCTGGCTGGTGCCAACTCACGCGCCATCCCACTTCCAGCCATCACCCCCACGCCTGCCCTGGGGCCAGCCCCACCACAGAGAGGCCGGTTGGTTCCTGCTCACCTCTGTGCCGTCCCTTCCCGACCTGACCCCAGTGCAGGGGATAAGCTTCAGACAAGTCTTTCCATGTCCCTCTGCATGACAATAGACTTCCTCCCCTCTCCCATTCCACAGGCCCACCCGGGACATCCACCTTTGTCATTAGCTCAGGAGAGGATGCAAGATGAGAATCTCTGCTATTGTGTGGGGAGACTCAGTTTCCCTGGTTTCCCCCATGGACACATGTTCTTCAGCTGGGTCTGATTTTCTCCAGACAAGCTGTCTTGGGAAGGATTTGGCCAGCCCTAAGAAGCTGAAGGGAAAGGGCGGAGGGGGGTTCTCTCTCTGCCCCCGACAGCCCCGAGCTGGGTCGGTCCCTCAGACCTGGCCAGGGGCAGCCCATCCCCCGGCGCCCTTCCCCGGGGCATCCAAGGGCAGGCTCGGCGCCAGCCCCACCCCGCTCGCCACTGCCCGACCATCGTCCTCCCTCGGGGGGCCTGGGCGGGACAGGGACCCGGCTGTGGGAGGCCTCCAGATCTCAGGCCTGGCACACCGTTTACCAGGCTGCTTCCTCCTCTGACGGGGGCCCAGCACACGCCCCAGGAGACTTGGCAGCCGCCCCCAGGGCTCTATCCTCTGGAACTCGTCCCCTTGGAAGGGGCCTGGCCCAGGTGCCATGTTCGGCTGGTCGGCCAGCCTCCTTTGGAGAAAGCAGGCAAGCCGAGCCAGGCTTGCAGTGGCCCTGGCGTGACACCTGCCACCTCAGGCAGAGGGCCTCCCGCGTGCCCTCCATGGCGGGTTTCTCCCCGGAGCCGTGGCCTGGGCACTAGGAAGGCCGGGCCTCCCCGACTCCCGGGAGGAGGGGCTAGCCCAGTTGCGCCCTGGCCCCCAAACCCTCTGGTGCCATCTGCCTGTCTCGGCACTTCTGACTCCACAGAGCCTTTCCTACATCTGGGCTGCCTGCCGTGGCAAAGTGCAGGCGTGGGGTGAGGCCATGCCTTCTCTTTCCAGGAAAAAGTGAGCCCCTGGCCGAAGCAGCAGGCCCAGGCAGAGCCTTGAGCTTGAAGCCCAGTAGGTCTGTGGCCCTCAGGGCCAGAGCAATGCTTTCAAGGCAGGGAAGCGGCCTGCAAGCTGAGTGGGAGTGGGGGAGGGGAGGGAGACAGCTGAAGCCGAGTCCAGAAGGGCGGCGATGGAAGAGCTGCAGCTGGGTCAGAGCCTGGAGGGAGGGCGGGGCCTTCACTGAGGACCCCCCCCCCCCCGAGGCCAGCCCTAGGCCCAGGCGGTCGCGCATGCGCCCTTGGCCTGTGCGGTGTGTGGGGGCTTGAACCCAAGCCCGCAGGGCTCCCGGAGCGGCCAGAGGAAGAAGGGCCCATGGAGAGGTAGGCGAGGTGGGCAGGGGGCGCCACCTTACTCTCCTCAGCTCCCTGAGGGAGAGAGAGAGAGACAGAGACAGAGAGAGAGATCCCTGACCTCTGAGTCTCTGCCTCCACCGCTGGCTGGTGCCAACTCACGCGCCATCCCACTTCCAGCCATCACCCCCACGCCTGCCCTGGGGCCAGCCCCACCACAGAGAGGCCGGTTGGTTCCTGCTCACCTCTGTGCCGTCCCTTCCCGACCTGACCCCAGTGCAGGGGATAAGCTTCAGACAAGTCTTTCCATGTCCCTCTGCATGACAATAGACTTCCTCCCCTCTCCCATTCCACAGGCCCACCCGGGACATCCACCTTTGTCATTAGCTCAGGAGAGGATGCAAGATGAGAATCTCTGCTATTGTGTGGGGAGACTCAGTTTCCCTGGTTTCCCCCATGGACACATGTTCTTCAGCTGGGTCTGATTTTCTCCAGACAAGCTGTCTTGGGAAGGATTTGGCCAGCCCTAAGAAGCTGAAGGGAAAGGGCGGAGGGGGGTTCTCTCTCTGCCCCCGACAGCCCCGAGCTGGGTCGGTCCCTCAGACCTGGCCAGGGGCAGCCCATCCCCCGGCGCCCTTCCCCGGGGCATCCAAGGGCAGGCTCGGCGCCAGCCCCACCCCGCTCGCCACTGCCCGACCATCGTCCTCCCTCGGGGGGCCTGGGCGGGACAGGGACCCGGCTGTGGGAGGCCTCCAGATCTCAGGCCTGGCACACCGTTTACCAGGCTGCTTCCTCCTCTGACGGGGGCCCAGCACACGCCCCAGGAGACTTGGCAGCCGCCCCCAGGGCTCTATCCTCTGCAACTCGTCCCCTTGGAAGGGGCCTGGCCCAGGTGCCAGGTTCGGCTGGTCGGCCAGCCTCCTTTGGAGAAAGCAGGCAAGCCGAGCCAGGCTTGCAGTGGCCCTGGCGTGACACCTGCCACCTCAGGCAGAGGGCCTCCCGCGTGCCCTCCATGGCGGGTTTCTCCCCGGAGCCGTGGCCTGGGCACTAGGAAGGCCGGGCCTCCCCGACTCCCGGGAGGAGGGGCTAGCCCAGTTGCGCCCTGGCCCCCAAACCCTCTGGTGCCATCTGCCTGTCTCGGCACTTCTGACTCCACAGAGCCTTTCCTACATCTGGGCTGCCTGCCGTGGCAAAGTGCAGGCGTGGGGTGAGGCCATGCCTTCTCTTTCCAGGAAAAAGTGAGCCCCTGGCCGAAGCAGCAGGCCCAGGCAGAGCCTTGAGCTTGAAGCCCAGTAGGTCTGTGGCCCTCAGGGCCAGAGCAATGCTTTCAAGGCAGGGAAGCGGCCTGCAAGCTGAGTGGGAGTGGGGGAGGGGAGGGAGACAGCTGAAGCCGAGTCCAGAAGGGCGGCGATGGAAGAGCTGCAGCTGGGTCAGAGCCTGGAGGGAGGGCGGGGCCTTCACTGAGGACCCCCCCCCCCCGAGGCCAGCCCTAGGCCCCTGCGGTCGCGCATGCAACCTTGGCCTGTGCGGTGTGTGGGGGCTTGAACCCAAGCCCGCAGGGCTCCCGGAGCGGCCAGAGAAAGAAGGGCCCATGGAGAGGTAGGCGAGGTGGGCAGGGGGCGCCACCTTACTCTCCTCAGCTCCCTGAGGGAGAGAGAGAGAGACAGAGACAGAGAGAGAGATCCCTGACCTCTGAGTCTCTGCCTCCACCGCTGGCTGGTGCCAACTCACGCGCCATCCCACTTCCAGCCATCACCCCCACGCCTGCCCCGGGGCCAGCCCCACCACAGAGAGGCCGGTTGGTTCCTGCTCACCTCTGTGCCGTCCCTTCCCGACCTGACCCCAGTGCAGGGGATAAGCTTCAGACAAGTCTTTCCATGTCCCTCTGCATGACAATAGACTTCCTCCCCTCTCCCATTCCACAGGCCCACCCGGGACATCCACCTTTGTCATTAGCTCAGGAGAGGATGCAAGATGAGAATCTCTGCTATTGTGTGGGGAGACTCAGTTTCCCGGGTTTCCCCCATGGACACATGTTCTTCAGCTGGGTCTGATTTTCTCCAGACAAGCTGTCTTGGGAAGGATTTGGCCAGCCCTAAGAAGCTGAAGGGAAAGGGCGGAGGGGGGTTCTCTCTCTGCCCCCGACAGCCCCGAGCTGGGTCGGTCCCTCAGACCTGGCCAGGGGCAGCCCACCCCCCGGCGCCCTTCCCCGGGGCATCCAAGGGCAGGCTCGGCGCCAGCCCCACCCCGCTCGCCACTGCCCGACCATCGTCCTCCCTCGGGGGGCCTGGACGGGACAGGGACCCGGCTGTGGCAGGCCTCCAGATCTCAGGCCTGGCACACCGTTTACCAGGCTGCTTCCTCCTCTGACGGGGGCCCAGCACACGCCCCAGGAGACTTGGCAGCCGCCCCCAGGGCTCTATCCTCTGCAACTCGTCCCCTTGGAAGGGGCCTGGCCCAGGTGCCAGGTTCGGCTGGTCGGCCAGCCTCCTTTGGAGAAAGCAGGCAAGCCGAGCCAGGCTTGCAGTGGCCCTGGCGTGACACCTGCCACCTCAGGCAGAGGGCCTCCCGCGTGCCCTCCATGGCGGGTTTCTCCCCGGAGCCGTGGCCTGGGCACTAGGAAGGCCGGGCCTCCCCGACTCCCGGGAGGAGGGGCTAGCCCAGTTGCGCCCTGGCCCCCAAAACCCTCTGGTGCCATCTGCCTGTCTCGGCACTTCTGACTCCACAGAGCCTTTCCTACATCTGGGCTGCCTGCCGTGGCAAAGTGCAGGCGTGGGGTGAGGCCATGCCTTCTCTTTCCAGGAAAAAGTGAGCCCCTGGCCGAAGCAGCAGGCCCAGGCAGAGCCTTGAGCTTGAAGCCCAGTAGGTCTGTGGCCCTCAGGGCCAGAGCAATGCTTTCAAGGCAGGGAAGCGGCCTGCAAGCTGAGTGGGAGTGGGGGAGGGGAGGGAGACAGCTGAAGCCGAGTCCAGAAGGGCGGCGATGGAAGAGCTGCAGCTGGGTCAGAGCCTGGAGGGAGGGCGGGGCCTTCACTGAGGACCCCCCCCCCCCCGAGGCCAGCCCTAGGCCCAGGCGGTCGCGCATGCGCCCTTGGCCTGTGCGGTGTGTGGGGGCTTGAACCCAAGCCCGCAGGGCTCCCGGAGCGGCCAGAGAAAGAAGGGCCCATGGAGAGGTAGGCGAGGTGGGCAGGGGGCGCCACCTTACTCTCCTCAGCTCCCTGAGGGAGAGAGAGAGAGACAGAGACAGAGAGAGAGATCCCTGACCTCTGAGTCTCTGCCTCCACCGCTGGCTGGTGCCAACTCACGCGCCATCCCACTTCCAGCCATCACCCCCACGCCTGCCCTGGGGCCAGCCCCACCACAGAGAGGCCGGTTGGTTCCTGCTCACCTCTGTGCCGTCCCTTCCCGACCTGACCCCAGTGCAGGGGATAAGCTTCAGACAAGTCTTTCCATGTCCCTCTGCATGACAATAGACTTCCTCCCCTCTCCCATTCCACAGGCCCACCCGGGACATCCACCTTTGTCATTAGCTCAGGAGAGGATGCAAGATGAGAATCTCTGCTATTGTGTGGGGAGACTCAGTTTCCCTGGTTTCCCCCATGGACACATGTTCTTCAGCTGGGTCTGATTTTCTCCAGACAAGCTGTCTTGGGAAGGATTTGGCCAGCCCTAAGAAGCTGAAGGGAAAGGGCGGAGGGGGGTTCTCTCTCTGCCCCCGACAGCCCCGAGCTGGGTCGGTCCCTCAGACCTGGCCAGGGGCAGCCCATCCCCCGGCGCCCTTCCCCGGGGCATCCAAGGGCAGGCTCGGCGCCAGCCCCACCCCGCTCGCCACTGCCCGACCATCGTCCTCCCTCGGGGGGCCTGGGCGGGACAGGGACCCGGCTGTGGGAGGCCTCCAGATCTCAGGCCTGGCACACCGTTTACCAGGCTGCTTCCTCCTCTGACGGGGGCCCAGCACACGCCCCAGGAGACTTGGCAGCCGCCCCCAGGGCTCTATCCTCTGGAACTCGTCCCCTTGGAAGGGGCCTGGCCCAGGTGCCAGGTTCGGCTGGTCGGCCAGCCTCCTTTGGAGAAAGCAGGCAAGCCGAGCCAGGCTTGCAGTGGCCCTGGCGTGACACCTGCCACCTCAGGCAGAGGGCCTCCCGCGTGCCCTCCATGGCGGGTTTCTCCCCGGAGCCGTGGCCTGGGCACTAGGAAGGCCGGGCCTCCCCGACTCCCGGGAGGAGGGGCTAGCCCAGTTGCGCCCTGGCCCCCAAACCCTCTGGTGCCATCTGCCTGTCTCGGCACTTCTGACTCCACAGAGCCTTTCCTACATCTGGGCTGCCTGCCGTGGCAAAGTGCAGGCGTGGGGTGAGGCCATGCCTTCTCTTTCCAGGAAAAAGTGAGCCCCTGGCCGAAGCAGCAGGCCCAGGCAGAGCCTTGAGCTTGAAGCCCAGTAGGTCTGTGGCCCTCAGGGCCAGAGCAATGCTTTCAAGGCAGGGAAGCGGCCTGCAAGCTGAGTGGGAGTGGGGGAGGGGAGGGAGACAGCTGAAGCCGAGTCCAGAAGGGCGGCGATGGAAGAGCTGCAGCTGGGTCAGAGCCTGGAGGGAGGGCGGGGCCTTCACTGAGGACCCCCCCCCCCCCCGAGGCCAGCCCTAGGCCCCTGCGGTAGCGCATGCGCCCTTGGCCTGTGCGGTGTGTGGGGGCTTGAACCCAAGCCCGCAGGGCTCCCGGAGCGGCCAGAGAAAGAAGGGCCCATGGAGAGGTAGGCGAGGTGGGCAGGGGGCGCCACCTTACTCTCCTCAGCTCCCTGAGGGAGAGAGAGAGAGACAGAGACAGAGAGAGAGATCCCTGACCTCTGAGTCTCTGCCTCCACCGCTGGCTGGTGCCAACTCACGCGCCATCCCACTTCCAGCCATCACCCCCACGCCTGCCCCGGGGCCAGCCCCACCACAGAGAGGCCGGTTGGTTCCTGCTCACCTCTGTGCCGTCCCTTCCCGACCTGACCCCAGTGCAGGGGATAAGCTTCAGACAAGTCTTTCCATGTCCCTCTGCATGACAATAGACTTCCTCCCCTCTCCCATTCCACAGGCCCACCCGGGACATCCACCTTTGTCATTAGCTCAGGAGAGGATGCAAGATGAGAATCTCTGCTATTGTGTGGGGAGACTCAGTTTCCCGGGTTTCCCCCATGGACACATGTTCTTCAGCTGGGTCTGATTTTCTCCAGACAAGCTGTCTTGGGAAGGATTTGGCCAGCCCTAAGAACCTGAAGGGAAAGGGCGGAGGGGGGTTCTCTCTCTGCCCCCGACAGCCCCGAGCTGGGTCGGTCCCTCAGACCTGGCCAGGGGCAGCCCATCCCCCGGCGCCCTTCCCCGGGGCATCCAAGGGCAGGCTCGGCGCCAGCCCCACCCCGCTCGCCACTGCCCGACCATCGTCCTCCCTCGGGGGGCCTGGACGGGACAGGGACCCGGCTGTGGGAGGCCTCCAGATCTCAGGCCTGGCACACCGTTTACCAGGCTGCTTCCTCCTCTGACGGGGGCCCAGCACACGCCCCAGGAGACTTGGCAGCCGCCCCCAGGGCTCTATCCTCTGGAACTCGTCCCCTTGGAAGGGGCCTGGCCCAGGTGCCAGGTTCGGCTGGTCGGCCAGCCTCCTTTGGAGAAAGCAGGCAAGCCGAGCCAGGCTTGCAGTGGCCCTGGCGTGACACCTGCCACCTCAGGCAGAGGGCCTCCCGCGTGCCCTCCATGGCGGGTTTCTCCCCGGAGCCGTGGCCTGGGCACTAGGAAGGCCGGGCCTCCCCGACTCCCGGGAGGAGGGGCTAGCCCAGTTGCGCCCTGGCCCCCAAACCCTCTGGTGCCATCTGCCTGTCTCGGCACTTCTGACTCCACAGAGCCTTTCCTACATCTGGGCTGCCTGCCGTGGCAAAGTGCAGGCGTGGGGTGAGGCCATGCCTTCTCTTTCCAGGAAAAAGTGAGCCCCTGGCCGAAGCAGCAGGCCCAGGCAGAGCCTTGAGCTTGAAGCCCAGTAGGTCTGTGGCCCTCAGGGCCAGAGCAATGCTTTCAAGGCAGGGAAGCGGCCTGCAAGCTGAGTGGGAGTGGGGGAGGGGAGGGAGACAGCTGAAGCTGAGTCCAGAAGGGCGGCGATGGAAGAGCTGCAGCTGGGTCAGAGCCTGGAGGGAGGGCGGGGCCTTCACTGAGGACCCCCCACCCCTAGGGCTGGCTGAAGAGGCCAGCCCTAGGCCCCCGGCCGTCGCGCATGCGCCCTTGGCCTGTGCGGTGTGTGGGGGCTTGAACCCAAGCCCGCAGGGCTCCCGGAGCGGCCAGAGGAAGAAGGGCCCATGGAGAGGTAGTCGAGGTGGGCAGGGGGCGCCACCTTACTCTCCTCAGCTCCCTGAGGGAGAGAGAGAGAGACAGAGACAGAGAGAGAGATCCCTGACCTCTGAGTCTCTGCCTCCACCGCTGGCTGGTGCCAACTCACGCGCCATCCCACTTCCAGCCATCACCCCCACGCCTGCCCCGGGGCCAGCCCCACCACAGAGAGGCCGGTTGGTTCCTGCTCACCTCTGTGCCGTCCCTTCCCGACCTGACCCCAGTGCAGGGGATAAGCTTCAGACAAGTCTTTCCATGTCCCTCTGCATGACAATAGACTTCCTCCCCTCTCCCATTCCACAGGCCCACCCGGGACATCCACCTTTGTCATTAGCTCAGGAGAGGATGCAAGATGAGAATCTCTGCTATTGTGTGGGGAGACTCAGTTTCCCGGGTTTCCCCCATGGACACATGTTCTTCAGCTGGGTCTGATTTTCTCCAGACAAGCTGTCTTGGGAAGGATTTGGCCAGCCCTAAGAACCTGAAGGGAAAGGGCGGAGGGGGGTTCTCTCTCTGCCCCCGACAGCCCCGAGCTGGGTCGGTCCCTCAGACCTGGCCAGGGGCAGCCCATCCCCCGGCGCCCTTCCCCGGGGCATCCAAGGGCAGGCTCGGCGCCAGCCCCACCCCGCTCGCCACTGCCCGACCATCGTCCTCCCTCGGGGGGCCTGGGCGGGACAGGGACCCGGCTGTGGGAGGCCTCCAGATCTCAGGCCTGGCACACCGTTTACCAGGCTGCTTCCTCCTCTGACGGGGGCCCAGCACACGCCCCAGGAGAATTGGCAGCCGCCCCCAGGGCTCTTTCCTCTGCAACTCGTCCCCTTTGAAGGGGCCTGGCCCAGGTGCCAGGTTCCGCTGGTCGGCCAGCCTCCTTTGGAGAAAGCAGGCAAGCAGAGCCAGGCTTGCAGTGGCCCTGGCGTGACACCTGCCACCTCAGGCAGAGGGCCTCCCGCGTGCCCTCCATGGCGGGTTTCTCCCCGGAGCCGTGGCCTGGGCACTAGGAATGCCGGGCCTCCCCGACTCCCGGGAGGAGGGGCTAGCCCAGTTGCGCCCTGGCCCCCAAACCCTCTGGTGCCATCTGCCTGTCTCGGCACTTCTGACTCCACAGAGCCTTTCCTACATCTGGGCTGCCTGCCGTGGCAAAGTGCAGGCGTGGGGTGAGGCCATGCCTTCTCTTTCCAGGAAAAAGTGAGCCCCTGGCCGAAGCAGCAGGCCCAGGCAGAGCCTTGAGCTTGAAGCCCAGTAGGTCTGTGGCCCTCAGGGCCAGAGCAATGCTTTCAAGGCAGGGAAGCGGCCTGCAAGCTGAGTGGGAGTGGGGGAGGGGAGGGAGACAGCTGAAGCCAAGTCCAGAAGGGCGGCGATGGAAGAGCTGCAGCTGGGTCAGAGCCTGGAGGGAGGGCGGGGCCTTCACTGAGGACCCCCCCCCCCCCCGAGGCCAGCCCTAGGCCCAGGCGGTCGCGCATGCGCCCTTGGCCTGTGCGGTGTGTGGGGGCTTGAACCCAAGCCCGCAGGGCTCCCGGAGCGGCCAGAGAAAGAAGGGCCCATGGAGAGGTAGGCGAGGTGGGCAGGGGGCGCCACCTTACTCTCCTCAGCTCCCTGAGGGAGAGAGAGAGAGACAGAGACAGAGAGAGAGATCCCTGACCTCTGAGTCTCTGCCTCCACCGCTGGCTGGTGCCAACTCACGCGCCATCCCACTTCCAGCCATCACCCCCACGCCTGCCCTGGGGCCAGCCCCACCACAGAGAGGCCGGTTGGTTCCTGCTCACCTCTGTGCCGTCCCTTCCCGACCTGACCCCAGTGCAGGGGATAAGCTTCAGACAAGTCTTTCCATGTCCCTCTGCATGACAATAGACTTCCTCCCCTCTCCCATTCCACAGGCCCACCCGGGACATCCACCTTTGTCATTAGCTCAGGAGAGGATGCAAGATGAGAATCTCTGCTATTGTGTGGGGAGACTCAGTTTCCCGGGTTTCCCCCATGGACACATGTTCTTCAGCTGGGTCTGATTTTCTCCAGACAAGCTGTCTTGGGAAGGATTTGGCCAGCCCTAAGAAGCTGAAGGGAAAGGGCGGAGGGGGGTTCTCTCTCTGCCCCCGACAGCCCTGAGCTGGGTCGGTCCCTCAGACCTGGCCAGGGGCAGCCCATCCCCCGGCGCCCTTCCCCGGGGCATCCAAGGGCAGGCTCGGCGCCAGCCCCACCCCGCTCGCCACTGCCCGACCATCGTCCTCCCTCGGGGGGCCTGGGCGGGACAGGGACCCGGCTGTGGGAGGCCTCCAGATCTCAGGCCTGGCACACCGTTTACCAGGCTGCTTCCTCCTCTGACGGGGGCCCAGCACACGCCCCAGGAGACTTGGCAGCCGCCCCCAGGGCTCTATCCTCTGCAACTCGTCCCCTTGGAAGGGGCCTGGCCCAGGTGCCAGGTTCGGCTGGTCGGCCAGCCTCCTTTGGAGAAAGCAGGCAAGCAGAGCCAGGCTTGCAGTGGCCCTGGCGTGACACCTGCCACCTCAGGCAGAGGGCCTCCCGCGTGCCCTCCATGGCGGGTTTCTCCCCGGAGCCGTGGCCTGGGCACTAGGAAGGCCGGGCCTCCCAGACTCCCGGGAGGAGGGGCTAGCCCAGTTGCGCCCTGGCCCCCAAACCCTCTGGTGCCATATGCCTGTCTCGGCACTTCTGACTCCACAGAGCCTTTCCTACATCTGGGCTGCCTGCCGTGGCAAAGTGCAGACGTGGGGTGAGGCCATGCCTTCTCTTTCCAGGAAAAAGTGAGCCCCTGGCCGAAGCAGCAGGCCCAGGCAGAGCCTTGAGCTTGAAGCCCAGTAGGTCTGTGGCCCTCAGGGCCAGAGCAATGCTTTCAAGGCAGGGAAGCGGCCTGCAAGCTGAGTGGGAGTGGGGGAGGGGAGGGAGACAGCTGAAGCCGAGTCCAGAAGGGCGGCGATGGAAGAGCTGCAGCTGGGTCAGAGCCTGGAGGGAGGGCGGGGCCTTCACTGAGGACCCCCCCCCCCCCCCGAGGCCAGCCCTAGGCCCAGGCGGTCGCGCATGCGCCCTTGGCCTGTGCGGTGTGTGGGGGCTTGAACCCAAGCCCGCAGGGCTCCCGGAGCGGCCAGAGAAAGAAGGGCCCATGGAGAGGTAGGCGAGGTGGGCAGGGGGCGCCACCTTACTCTCCTCAGCTCCCTGAGGGAGAGAGAGAGAGACAGAGACAGAGAGAGAGATCCCTGACCTCTGAGTCTCTGCCTCCACCGCTGGCTGGTGCCAACTCACGCGCCATCCCACTTCCAGCCATCACCCCCACGCCTGCCCCGGGGCCAGCCCCACCACAGAGAGGCCGGTTGGTTCCTGCTCACCTCTGTGCCGTCCCTTCCCGACCTGACCCCAGTGCAGGGGATAAGCTTCAGACAAGTCTTTCCATGTCCCTCTGCATGACAATAGACTTCCTCCCCTCTCCCATTCCACAGGCCCACCCGGGACATCCACCTTTGTCATTAGCTCAGGAGAGGATGCAAGATGAGAATCTCTGCTATTGTGTGGGGAGACTCAGTTTCCCGGGTTTCCCCCATGGACACATGTTCTTCAGCTGGGTCTGATTTTCTCCAGACAAGCTGTCTTGGGAAGGATTTGGCCAGCCCTAAGAAGCTGAAGGGAAAGGGCGGAGGGGGGTTCTCTCTCTGCCCCCGACAGCCCCGAGCTGGGTCGGTCCCTCAGACCTGGCCAGGGGCAGCCCATCCCCCGGCGCCCTTCCCCGGGGCATCCAAGGGCAGGCTCGGCGCCAGCCCCACCCCGCTCGCCACTGCCCGACCATCGTCCTCCCTCGGGGGGCCTGGGCGGGACAGGGACCCGGCTGTGGGAGGCCTCCAGATCTCAGGCCTGGCACACCGTTTACCAGGCTGCTTCCTCCTCTGACGGGGGCCCAGCACACGCCCCAGGAGACTTGGCAGCCGCCCCCAGGGCTCTATCCTCTGCAACTCGTCCCCTTGGAAGGGGCCTGGCCCAGGTGCCAGGTTCGGCTGGTCGGCCAGCCTCCTTTGGAGAAAGCAGGCAAGCCGAGCCAGGCTTGCAGTGGCCCTGGCGTGACACCTGCCACCTCAGGCAGAGGGCCTCCCGCGTGCCCTCCATGGCGGGTTTCTCCCCGGAGCCGTGGCCTGGGCACTAGGAAGGCCGGGCCTCCCCGACTCCCGGGAGGAGGGGCTAGCCCAGTTGCGCCCTGGCCCCCAAACCCTCTGGTGCCATCTGCCTGTCTCGGCACTTCTGACTCCACAGAGCCTTTCCTACATCTGGGCTGCCTGCCGTGGCAAAGTGCAGGCGTGGGGTGAGGCCATGCCTTCTCTTTCCAGGAAAAAGTGAGCCCCTGGCCGAAGCAGCAGGCCCAGGCAGAGCCTTGAGCTTGAAGCCCAGTAGGTCTGTGGCCCTCAGGGCCAGAGCAATGCTTTCAAGGCAGGGAAGCGGCCTGCAAGCTGAGTGGGAGTGGGGGAGGGGAGGGAGACAGCTGAAGCCGAGTCCAGAAGGGCGGCGATGGAAGAGCTGCAGCTGGGTCAGAGCCTGGAGGGAGGGCGGGGCCTTCACTGAGGACCCCCCCCCCCCCCGAGGCCAGCCCTAGGCCCAGGCGGTCGCGCATGCGCCCTTGGCCTGTGCGGTGTGTGGGGGCTTGAACCCAAGCCCGCAGGGCTCCCGGAGCGGCCAGAGAAAGAAGGGCCCATGGAGAGGTAGGCGAGGTGGGCAGGGGGCGCCACCTTACTCTCCTCAGCTCCCTGAGGGAGAGAGAGAGAGACAGAGACAGAGAGAGAGATCCCTGACCTCTGAGTCTCTGCCTCCACCGCTGGCTGGTGCCAACTCACGCGCCATCCCACTTCCAGCCATCACCCCCACGCCTGCCCCGGGGCCAGCCCCACCACAGAGAGGCCGGTTGGTTCCTGCTCACCTCTGTGCCGTCCCTTCCCGACCTGACCCCAGTGCAGGGGATAAGCTTCAGACAAGTCTTTCCATGTCCCTCTGCATGACAATAGACTTCCTCCCCTCTCCCATTCCACAGGCCCACCCGGGACATCCACCTTTGTCATTAGCTCAGGAGAGGATGCAAGATGAGAATCTCTGCTATTGTGTGGGGAGACTCAGTTTCCCGGGTTTCCCCCATGGACACATGTTCTTCAGCTGGGTCTGATTTTCTCCAGACAAGCTGTCTTGGGAAGGATTTGGCCAGCCCTAAGAAGCTGAAGGGAAAGGGCGGAGGGGGGTTCTCTCTCTGCCCCCGACAGCCCCGAGCTGGGTCGGTCCCTCAGACCTGGCCAGGGGCAGCCCATCCCCCGGCGCCCTTCCCCGGGGCATCCAAGGGCAGGCTCGGCGCCAGCCCCACCCCGCTCGCCACTGCCCGACCATCGTCCTCCCTCGGGGGGCCTGGGCGGGACAGGGACCCGGCTGTGGGAGGCCTCCAGATCTCAGGCCTGGCACACCGTTTACCAGGCTGCTTCCTCCTCTGACGGGGGCCCAGCACACGCCCCAGGAGACTTGGCAGCCGCCCCCAGGGCTCTATCCTCTGGAACTCGTCCCCTTGGAAGGGGCCTGGCCCAGGTGCCAGGTTCGGCTGGTCGGCCAGCCTCCTTTGGAGAAAGCAGGCAAGCCGAGCCAGGCTTGCAGTGGCCCTGGCGTGACACCTGCCACCTCAGGCAGAGGGCCTCCCGCGTGCCCTCCATGGCGGGTTTCTCCCCGGAGCCGTGGCCTGGGCACTAGGAAGGCCGGGCCTCCCCGACTCCCGGGAGGAGGGGCTAGCCCAGTTGCGCCCTGGCCCCCAAACCCTCTGGTGCCATCTGCCTGTCTCGGCACTTCTGACTCCACAGAGCCTTTCCTACATCTGGGCTGCCTGCCGTGGCAAAGTGCAGGCGTGGGGTGAGGCCATGCCTTCTCTTTCCAGGAAAAAGTGAGCCCCTGGCCGAAGCAGCAGGCCCAGGCAGAGCCTTGAGCTTGAAGCCCAGTAGGTCTGTGGCCCTCAGGGCCAGAGCAATGCTTTCAAGGCAGGGAAGCGGCCTGCAAGCTGAGTGGGAGTGGGGGAGGGGAGGGAGACAGCTGAAGCCGAGTCCAGAAGGGCGGCGATGGAAGAGCTGCAGCTGGGTCAGAGCCTGGAGGGAGGGCGGGGCCTTCACTGAGGACCCCCCCCCCCCCCCCCCGAGGCCAGCCCTAGGCCCAGGCGGTCGCGCATGCGCCCTTGGCCTGTGCGGTGTGTGGGGGCTTGAACCCAAGCCCGCAGGGCTCCCGGAGCGGCCAGAGAAAGAAGGGCCCATGGAGAGGTAGGCGAGGTGGGCAGGGGGCGCCACCTTACTCTCCTCAGCTCCCTGAGGGAGAGAGAGAGAGACAGAGACAGAGAGAGAGATCCCTGACCTCTGAGTCTCTGCCTCCACCGCTGGCTGGTGCCAACTCACGCGCCATCCCACTTCCAGCCATCACCCCCACGCCTGCCCCGGGGCCAGCCCCACCACAGAGAGGCCGGTTGGTTCCTGCTCACCTCTGTGCCGTCCCTTCCCGACCTGACCCCAGTGCAGGGGATAAGCTTCAGACAAGTCTTTCCATGTCCCTCTGCATGACAATAGACTTCCTCCCCTCTCCCATTCCACAGGCCCACCCGGGACATCCACCTTTGTCATTAGCTCAGGAGAGGATGCAAGATGAGAATCTCTGCTATTGTGTGGGGAGACTCAGTTTCCCGGGTTTCCCCCATGGACACATGTTCTTCAGCTGGGTCTGATTTTCTCCAGACAAGCTGTCTTGGGAAGGATTTGGCCAGCCCTAAGAACCTGAAGGGAAAGGGCGGAGGGGGGTTCTCTCTCTGCCCCCGACAGCCCCGAGCTGGGTCGGTCCCTCAGACCTGGCCAGGGGCAGCCCATCCCCCGGCGCCCTTCCCCAGGGCATCCAAGGGCAGGCTCGGCGCCAGCCCCACCCCGCTCGCCACTGCCCGACCATCGTCCTCCCTCGGGGGGCCTGGGCGGGACAGGGACCCGGCTGTGGGAGGCCTCCAGATCTCAGGCCTGGCACACCGTTTACCAGGCTGCTTCCTCCTCTGACGGGGGCCCAGCACACGCCCCAGGAGACTTGGCAGCCGCCCCCAGGGCTCTATCCTCTGCAACTCGTCCCCTTGGAAGGGGCCTGGCCCAGGTGCCATGTTCGGCTGGTCGGCCAGCCTCCTTTGGAGAAAGCAGGCAAGCCGAGCCAGGCTTGCAGTGGCCCTGGCGTGACACCTGTCACCTCAGGCAGAGGGCCTCCCGCGTGCCCTCCATGGCGGGTTTCTCCCCGGAGCCGTGGCCTGGGCACTAGGAAGGCCGGGCCTCCCCGACTCCCGGGAGGAGGGGCTAGCCCAGTTGCGCCCTGGCCCCCAAACCCTCTGGTGCCATATGCCTGTCTCGGCACTTCTGACTCCACAGAGCCTTTCCTACATCTGGGCTGCCTGCCGTGGCAAAGTGCAGGCGTGGGGTGAGGCCATGCCTTCTCTTTCCAGGAAAAAGTGAGCCCCTGGCCGAAGCAGCAGGCCCAGGCAGAGCCTTGAGCTTGAAGCCCAGTAGGTCTGTGGCCCTCAGGGCCAGAGCAATGCTTTCAAGGCAGGGAAGCGGCCTGCAAGCTGAGTGGGAGTGGGGGAGGGGAGGGAGACAGCTGAAGCCGAGTCCAGAAGGGCGGCGATGGAAGAGCTGCAGCTGGGTCAGAGCCTGGAGGGAGGGCGGGGCCTTCACTGAGGACCCCCCCCCCCCGAGGCCAGCCCTAGGCCCAGGCGGTCGCGCATGCGCCCTTGGCCTGTGCGGTGTGTGGGGGCTTGAACCCAAGCCCGCAGGGCTCCCGGAGCGGCCAGAGAAAGAAGGGCCCATGGAGAGGTAGGCGAGGTGGGCAGGGGGCGCCACCTTACTCTCCTCAGCTCCCTGAGGGAGAGAGAGAGAGACAGAGACAGAGAGAGAGATCCCTGACCTCTGAGTCTCTGCCTCCACCGCTGGCTGGTGCCAACTCACGCGCCATCCCACTTCCAGCCATCACCCCCACGCCTGCCCCGGGGCCAGCCCCACCACAGAGAGGCCGGTTGGTTCCTGCTCACCTCTGTGCCGTCCCTTCCCGACCTGACCCCAGTGCAGGGGATAAGCTTCAGACAAGTCTTTCCATGTCCCTCTGCATGACAATAGACTTCCTCCCCTCTCCCATTCCACAGGCCCACCCGGGACATCCACCTTTGTCATTAGCTCAGGAGAGGATGCAAGATGAGAATCTCTGCTATTGTGTGGGGAGACTCAGTTTCCCGGGTTTCCCCCATGGACACATGTTCTTCAGCTGGGTCTGATTTTCTCCAGACAAGCTGTCTTGGGAAGGATTTGGCCAGCCCTAAGAAGCTGAAGGGAAAGGGCGGAGGGGGGTTCTCTCTCTGCCCCCGACAGCCCCGAGCTGGGTCGGTCCCTCAGACCTGGCCAGGGGCAGCCCATCCCCCGGCGCCCTTCCCCGGGGCATCCAAGGGCAGGCTCGGCGCCAGCCCCACCCCGCTCGCCACTGCCCGACCATCGTCCTCCCTCGGGGGGCCTGGGCGGGACAGGGACCCGGCTGTGGGAGGCCTCCAGATCTCAGGCCTGGCACACCGTTTACCAGGCTGCTTCCTCCTCTGACGGGGGCCCAGCACACGCCCCAGGAGACTTGGCAGCCGCCCCCAGGGCTCTATCCTCTGGAACTCGTCCCCTTGGAAGGGGCCTGGCCCAGGTGCCAGGTTCGGCTGGTCGGCCAGCCTCCTTTGGAGAAAGCAGGCAAGCCGAGCCAGGCTTGCAGTGGCCCTGGCGTGACACCTGCCACCTCAGGCAGAGGGCCTCCCGCGTGCCCTCCATGGCGGGTTTCTCCCCGGAGCCGTGGCCTGGGCACTAGGAAGGCCGGGCCTCCCCGACTCCCGGGAGGAGGGGCTAGCCCAGTTGCGCCCTGGCCCCCAAACCCTCTGGTGCCATCTGCCTGTCTCGGCACTTCTGACTCCACAGAGCCTTTCCTACATCTGGGCTGCCTGCCGTGGCAAAGTGCAGGCGTGGGGTGAGGCCATGCCTTCTCTTTCCAGGAAAAAGTGAGCCCCTGGCCGAAGCAGCAGGCCCAGGCAGAGCCTTGAGCTTGAAGCCCAGTAGGTCTGTGGCCCTCAGGGCCAGAGCAATGCTTTCAAGGCAGGGAAGCGGCCTGCAAGCTGAGTGGGAGTGGGGGAGGGGAGGGAGACAGCTGAAGCCGAGTCCAGAAGGGCGGCGATGGAAGAGCTGCAGCTGGGTCAGAGCCTGGAGGGAGGGCGGGGCCTTCACTGAGGACCCCCCCCCCCCCGAGGCCAGCCCTAGGCCCAGGCGGTCGCGCATGCGCCCTTGGCCTGTGCGGTGTGTGGGGGCTTGAACCCAAGCCCGCAGGGCTCCCGGAGCGGCCAGAGAAAGAAGGGCCCATGGAGAGGTAGGCGAGGTGGGCAGGGGGAGCCACCTTACTCTCCTCAGCTCCCTGAGGGAGAGAGAGAGAGACAGAGACAGAGAGAGAGATCCCTGACCTCTGAGTCTCTGCCTCCACCGCTGGCTGGTGCCAACTCACGCGCCATCCCACTTCCAGCCATCACCCCCACGCCTGCCCCGGGGCCAGCCCCACCACAGAGAGGCCGGTTGGTTCCTGCTCACCTCTGTGCCGTCCCTTCCCGACCTGACCCCAGTGCAGGGGATAAGCTTCAGACAAGTCTTTCCATGTCCCTCTGCATGACAATAGACTTCCTCCCCTCTCCCATTCCACAGGCCCACCCGGGACATCCACCTTTGTCATTAGCTCAGGAGAGGATGCAAGATGAGAATCTCTGCTATTGTGTGGGGAGACTCAGTTTCCCGGGTTTCCCCCATGGACACATGTTCTTCAGCTGGGTCTGATTTTCTCCAGACAAGCTGTCTTGGGAAGGATTTGGCCAGCCCTAAGAACCTGAAGGGAAAGGGCGGAGGGGGGTTCTCTCTCTGCCCCCGACAGCCCCGAGCTGGGTCGGTCCCTCAGACCTGGCCAGGGGCAGCCCATCCCCCGGCGCCCTTCCCCGGGGCATCCAAGGGCAGGCTCGGCGCCAGCCCCACCCCGCTCGCCACTGCCCGACCATCGTCCTCCCTCGGGGGGCCTGGGCGGGACAGGGACCCGGCTGTGGGAGGCCTCCAGATCTCAGGCCTGGCACACCGTTTACCAGGCTGCTTCCTCCTCTGACGGGGGCCCAGCACACGCCCCAGGAGACTTGGCAGCCGCCCCCAGGGCTCTATCCTCTGGAACTCGTCCCCTTGGAAGGGGCCTGGCCCAGGTGCCAGGTTCGGCTGGTCGGCCAGCCTCCTTTGGAGAAAGCAGGCAAGCCGAGCCAGGCTTGCAGTGGCCCTGGCGTGACACCTGCCACCTCAGGCAGAGGGCCTCCCGCGTGCCCTCCATGGCGGGTTTCTCCCCGGAGCCGTGGCCTGGGCACTAGGAAGGCCGGGCCTCCCCGACTCCCGGGAGGAGGGGCTAGCCCAGTTGCGCCCTGGCCCCCAAACCCTCTGGTGCCATCTGCCTGTCTCGGCACTTCTGACTCCACAGAGCCTTTCCTACATCTGGGCTGCCTGCCGTGGCAAAGTGCAGGCGTGGGGTGAGGCCATGCCTTCTCTTTCCAGGAAAAAGTGAGCCCCTGGCCGAAGCAGCAGGCCCAGGCAGAGCCTTGAGCTTGAAGCCCAGTAGGTCTGTGGCCCTCAGGGCCAGAGCAATGCTTTCAAGGCAGGGAAGCGGCCTGCAAGCTGAGTGGGAGTGGGGGAGGGGAGGGAGACAGCTGAAGCTGAGTCCAGAAGGGCGGCGATGGAAGAGCTGCAGCTGGGTCAGAGCCTGGAGGGAGGGCGGGGCCTTCACTGAGGACCCCCCACCCCTAGGGCTGGCTGAAGAGGCCAGCCCTAGGCCCCCGGCCGTCGCGCATGCGCCCTTGGCCTGTGCGGTGTGTGGGGGCTTGAACCCAAGCCCGCAGGGCTCCCGGAGCGGCCAGAGGAAGAAGGGCCCATGGAGAGGTAGTCGAGGTGGGCAGGGGGCGCCACCTTACTCTCCTCAGCTCCCTGAGGGAGAGAGAGAGAGACAGAGACAGAGAGAGAGATCCCTGACCTCTGAGTCTCTGCCTCCACCGCTGGCTGGTGCCAACTCACGCGCCATCCCACTTCCAGCCATCACCCCCACGCCTGCCCCGGGGCCAGCCCCACCACAGAGAGGCCGGTTGGTTCCTGCTCACCTCTGTGCCGTCCCTTCCCGACCTGACCCCAGTGCAGGGGATAAGCTTCAGACAAGTCTTTCCATGTCCCTCTGCATGACAATAGACTTCCTCCCCTCTCCCATTCCACAGGCCCACCCGGGACATCCACCTTTGTCATTAGCTCAGGAGAGGATGCAAGATGAGAATCTCTGCTATTGTGTGGGGAGACTCAGTTTCCCGGGTTTCCCCCATGGACACATGTTCTTCAGCTGGGTCTGATTTTCTCCAGACAAGCTGTCTTGGGAAGGATTTGGCCAGCCCTAAGAACCTGAAGGGAAAGGGCGGAGGGGGGTTCTCTCTCTGCCCCCGACAGCCCCGAGCTGGGTCGGTCCCTCAGACCTGGCCAGGGGCAGCCCATCCCCCGGCGCCCTTCCCCGGGGCATCCAAGGGCAGGCTCGGCGCCAGCCCCACCCCGCTCGCCACTGCCCGACCATCGTCCTCCCTCGGGGGGCCTGGGCGGGACAGGGACCCGGCTGTGGGAGGCCTCCAGATCTCAGGCCTGGCACACCGTTTACCAGGCTGCTTCCTCCTCTGACGGGGGCCCAGCACACGCCCCAGGAGACTTGGCAGCCGCCCCCAGGGCTCTATCCTCTGGAACTCGTCCCCTTGGAAGGGGCCTGGCCCAGGTGCCAGGTTCGGCTGGTCGGCCAGCCTCCTTTGGAGAAAGCAGGCAAGCCGAGCCAGGCTTGCAGTGGCCCTGGCGTGACACCTGCCACCTCAGGCAGAGGGCCTCCCGCGTGCCCTCCATGGCGGGTTTCTCCCCGGAGCCGTGGCCTGGGCACTAGGAAGGCCGGGCCTCCCCGACTCCCGGGAGGAGGGGCTAGCCCAGTTGCGCCCTGGCCCCCAAACCCTCTGGTGCCATCTGCCTGTCTCGGCACTTCTGACTCCACAGAGCCTTTCCTACATCTGGGCTGCCTGCCGTGGCAAAGTGCAGGCGTGGGGTGAGGCCATGCCTTCTCTTTCCAGGAAAAAGTGAGCCCCTGGCCGAAGCAGCAGGCCCAGGCAGAGCCTTGAGCTTGAAGCCCAGTAGGTCTGTGGCCCTCAGGGCCAGAGCAATGCTTTCAAGGCAGGGAAGCGGCCTGCAAGCTGAGTGGGAGTGGGGGAGGGGAGGGAGACAGCTGAAGCCGAGTCCAGAAGGGCGGCGATGGAAGAGCTGCAGCTGGGTCAGAGCCTGGAGGGAGGGCGGGGCCTTCACTGAGGACCCCCCCCCCCCCCGAGGCCAGCACTAGGCCCAGGCGGTCGCGCATGCGCCCTTGGCCTGTGCGGTGTGTGGGGGCTTGAACCCAAGCCCGCAGGGCTCCCGGAGCGGCCAGAGAAAGAAGGGCCCATGGAGAGGTAGGCGAGGTGGGCAGGGGGCGCCACCTTACTCTCCTCAGCTCCCTGAGGGAGAGAGAGAGAGACAGAGACAGAGAGAGAGATCCCTGACCTCTGAGTCTCTGCCTCCACCGCTGGCTGGTGCCAACTCACGCGCCATCCCACTTCCAGCCATCACCCCCACGCCTGCCCTGGGGCCAGCCCCACCACAGAGAGGCCGGTTGGTTCCTGCTCACCTCTGTGCCGTCCCTTCCCGACCTGACCCCAGTGCAGGGGATAAGCTTCAGACAAGTCTTTCCATGTCCCTCTGCATGACAATAGACTTCCTCCCCTCTCCCATTCCACAGGCCCACCCGGGACATCCACCTTTGTCATTAGCTCAGGAGAGGATGCAAGATGAGAATCTCTGCTATTGTGTGGGGAGACTCAGTTTCCCGGGTTTCCCCCATGGACACATGTTCTTCAGCTGGGTCTGATTTTCTCCAGACAAGCTGTCTTGGGAAGGATTTGGCCAGCCCTAAGAAGCTGAAGGGAAAGGGCGGAGGGGGGTTCTCTCTCTGCCCCCGACAGCCCCGAGCTGGGTCGGTCCCTCAGACCTGGCCAGGGGCAGCCCATCCCCCGGCGCCCTTCCCCGGGGCATCCAAGGGCAGGCTCGGCGCCAGCCCCACCCCGCTCGCCACTGCCCGACCATCGTCCTCCCTCGGGGGGCCTGGGCGGGACAGGGACCCGGCTGTGGGAGGCCTCCAGATCTCAGGCCTGGCACACCGTTTACCAGGCTGCTTCCTCCTCTGACGGGGGCCCAGCACACGCCCCAGGAGACTTGGCAGCCGCCCCCAGGGCTCTATCCTCTGGAACTCGTCCCCTTGGAAGGGGCCTGGCCCAGGTGCCAGGTTCGGCTGGTCGGCCAGCCTCCTTTGGAGAAAGCAGGCAAGCCGAGCCAGGCTTGCAGTGGCCCTGGCGTGACACCTGCCACCTCAGGCAGAGGGCCTCCCGCGTGCCCTCCATGGCGGGTTTCTCCCCGGAGCCGTGGCCTGGGCACTAGGAAGGCCGGGCCTCCCCGACTCCCGGGAGGAGGGGCTAGCCCAGTTGCGCCCTGGCCCCCAAACCCTCTGGTGCCATCTGCCTGTCTCGGCACTTCTGACTCCACAGAGCCTTTCCTACATCTGGGCTGCCTGCCGTGGCAAAGTGCAGGCGTGGGGTGAGGCCATGCCTTCTCTTTCCAGGAATAAGTGAGCCCCTGGCCGAAGCAGCAGGCCCAGGCAGAGCCTTGAGCTTGAAGCCCAGTAGGTCTGTGGCCCTCAGGGCCAGAGCAATGCTTTCAAGGCAGGGAAGCGGCCTGCAAGCTGAGTGGGAGTGGGGGAGGGGAGGGAGACAGCTGAAGCCGAGTCCAGAAGGGCGGCGATGGAAGAGCTGCAGCTGGGTCAGAGCCTGGAGGGAGGGCGGGGCCTTCACTGAGGACCCCCCCCCACCCCGAGGCCAGCCCTAGGCCCCGGCGGTCGCGCATGCGCCCTTGGCCTGTGCGGTGTGTGGGGGCTTGAACCCAAGCCCGCAGGGCTCCCGGAGCGGCCAGAGAAAGAAGGGCCCATGGAGATGTAGGCGAGGTGGGCAGGGGGCGCCACCTTACTCTCCTCAGCTCCCTGAGGGAGAGAGAGAGAGACAGAGACAGAGAGAGAGATCCCTGACCTCTGAGTCTCTGCCTCCACCGCTGGCTGGTGCCAACTCACGCGCCATCCCACTTCCAGCCATCACCCCCACGCCTGCCCCGGGGCCAGCCCCACCACAGAGAGGCCGGTTGGTTCCTGCTCACCTCTGTGCCGTCCCTTCCCGACCTGACCCCAGTGCAGGGGATAAGCTTCAGACAAGTCTTTCCATGTCCCTCTGCATGACAATAGACTTCCTCCCCTCTCCCATTCCACAGGCCCACCCGGGACATCCACCTTTGTCATTAGCTCAGGAGAGGATGCAAGATGAGAATCTCTGCTATTGTGTGGGGAGACTCAGTTTCCCGGGTTTCCCCCATGGACACATGTTCTTCAGCTGGGTCTGATTTTCTCCAGACAAGCTGTCTTGGGAAGGATTTGGCCAGCCCTAAGAACCTGAAGGGAAAGGGCGGAGGGGGGTTCTCTCTCTGCCCCCGACAGCCCCGAGCTGGGTCGGTCCCTCAGACCTGGCCAGGGGCAGCCCATCCCCCGGCGCCCTTCCCCGGGGCATCCAAGGGCAGGCTCGGCGCCAGCCCCACCCCGCTCGCCACTGCCCGACCATCGTCCTCCCTCGGGGGGCCTGGGCGGGACAGGGACCCGGCTGTGGGAGGCCTCCAGATCTCAGGCCTGGCACACCGTTTACCAGGCTGCTTCCTCCTCTGACGGGGGCCCAGCACACGCCCCAGGAGACTTGGCAGCCGCCCCCAGGGCTCTATCCTCTGCAACTCGTCCCCTTGGAAGGGGCCTGGCCCAGGTGCCAGGTTCGGCTGGTCGGCCAGCCTCCTTTGGAGAAAGCAGGCAAGCCGAGCCAGGCTTGCAGTGGCCCTGGCGTGACACCTGCCACCTCAGGCAGAGGGCCTCCCGCGTGCCCTCCATGGCGGGTTTCTCCCCGGAGCCGTGGCCTGGGCACTAGGAAGGCCGGGCCTCCCCGACTCCCGGGAGGAGGGGCTAGCCCAGTTGCGCCCTGGCCCCCAAACCCTCTGGTGCCATCTGCCTGTCTCGGCACTTCTGACTCCACAGAGCCTTTCCTACATCTGGGCTGCCTGCCGTGGCAAAATGCAGGCGTGGGGTGAGGCCATGCCTTCTCTTTCCAGGAAAAAGTGAGCCCCTGGCCGAAGCAGCAGGCCCAGGCAGAGCCTTGAGCTTGAAGCCCAGTAGGTCTGTGGCCCTCAGGGCCAGAGCAATGCTTTCAAGGCAGGGAAGCGGCCTGCAAGCTGAGTGGGAGTGGGGGAGGGGAGGGAGACAGCTGAAGCCGAGTCCAGAAGGGCGGCGATGGAAGAGCTGCAGCTGGGTCAGAGCCTGGAGGGAGGGCGGGGCCTTCACTGAGGACCCCCCCCCCCTGAGGCCAGCACTAGGCCCAGGCGGTCGCGCATGCTCCCTTGGCCTGTGCGGTGTGTGGGGGCTTGAACCCAAGCCCGCAGGGCTCCCGGAGCGGCCAGAGAAAGAAGGGCCCATGGAGAGGTAGGCGAGGTGGGCAGGGGGAGCCACCTTACTCTCCTCAGCTCCCTGAGGGAGAGAGAGAGAGACAGAGACAGAGAGAGAGATCCCTGACCTCTGAGTCTCTGCCTCCACCGCTGGCTGGTGCCAACTCACGCGCCATCCCACTTCCAGCCATCACCCCCACGCCTGCCCCGGGGCCAGCCCCACCACAGAGAGGCCGGTTGGTTCCTGGTCACCTCTGTGCCGTCCCTTCCCGACCTGACCCCAGTGCAGGGGATAAGCTTCAGACAAGTCTTTCCATGTCCCTCTGCATGACAATAGACTTCCTCCCCTCTCCCATTCCACAGGCCCACCCGGGACATCCACCTTTGTCATTAGCTCAGGAGAGGATGCAAGATGAGAATCTCTGCTATTGTGTGGGGAGACTCAGTTTCCCGGGTTTCCCCCATGGACACATGTTCTTCAGCTGGGTCTGATTTTCTCCAGACAAGCTGTCTTGGGAAGGATTTGGCCAGCCCTAAGAACCTGAAGGGAAAGGGCGGAGGGGGGTTCTCTCTCTGCCCCCGACAGCCCCGAGCTGGGTCGGTCCCTCAGACCTGGCCAGGGGCAGCCCATCCCCCGGCGCCCTTCCCCGGGGCATCCAAGGGCAGGCTCGGCGCCAGCCCCACCCCGCTCGCCACTGCCCGACCATCGTCCTCCCTCGGGGGGCCTGGGCGGGACAGGGACCCGGCTGTGGGAGGCCTCCAGATCTCAGGCCTGGCACACCGTTTACCAGGCTGCTTCCTCCTCTGACGGGGGCCCAGCACACGCCCCAGGAGACTTGGCAGCCGCCCCCAGGGCTCTATCCTCTGGAACTCGTCCCCTTGGAAGGGGCCTGGCCCAGGTGGCAGGTTCGGCTGGTCGGCCAGCCTCCTTTGGAGAAAGCAGGCAAGCCGAGCCAGGCTTGCAGTGGCCCTGGCGTGACACCTGCCACCTCAGGCAGAGGGCCTCCCGCGTGCCCTCCATGGCGGGTTTCTCCCCGGAGCCGTGGCCTGGGCACTAGGAAGGCCGGGCCTCCCCGACTCCCGGGAGGAGGGGCTAGCCCAGTTGCGCCCTGGCCCCCAAACCCTCTGGTGCCATCTGCCTGTCTCGGCACTTCTGACTCCACAGAGCCTTTCCTACATCTGGGCTGCCTGCCGTGGCAAAGTGCAGGCGTGGGGTGAGGCCATGCCTTCTCTTTCCAGGAATAAGTGAGCCCCTGGCCGAAGCAGCAGGCCCAGGCAGAGCCTTGAGCTTGAAGCCCAGTAGGTCTGTGGCCCTCAGGGCCAGAGCAATGCTTTCAAGGCAGGGAAGCGGCCTGCAAGCTGAGTGGGAGTGGGGGAGGGGAGGGAGACAGCTGAAGCCGAGTCCAGAAGGGCGGCGATGGAAGAGCTGCAGCTGGGTCAGAGCCTGGAGGGAGGGCGGGGCCTTCACTGAGGACCCCCCCCACCCCGAGGCCAGCCCTAGGCCCCGGCGGTCGCGCATGCGCCCTTGGCCTGTGCGGTGTGTGGGGGCTTGAACCCAAGCCCGCAGGGCTCCCGGAGCGGCCAGAGAAAGAAGGGCCCATGGAGATGTAGGCGAGGTGGGCAGGGGGCGCCACCTTACTCTCCTCAGCTCCCTGAGGGAGAGAGAGAGAGACAGAGACAGAGAGAGTGATCCCTGACCTCTGAGTCTCTGCCTCCACCGCTGGCTGGTGCCAACTCACGCGCCATCCCACTTCCAGCCATCACCCCCACGCCTGCCCCGGGGCCAGCCCCACCACAGAGAGGCCGGTTGGTTCCTGCTCACCTCTGTGCCGTCCCTTCCCGACCTGACCCCAGTGCAGGGGATAAGCTTCAGACAAGTCTTTCCATGTCCCTCTGCATGACAATAGACTTCCTCCCCTCTCCCATTCCACAGGCCCACCCGGGACATCCACCTTTGTCATTAGCTCAGGAGAGGATGCAAGATGAGAATCTCTGCTATTGTGTGGGGAGACTCAGTTTCCCGGGTTTCCCCCATGGACACATGTTCTTCAGCTGGGTCTGATTTTCTCCAGACAAGCTGTCTTGGGAAGGATTTGGCCAGCCCTAAGAAGCTGAAGGGAAAGGGCGGAGGGGGGTTCTCTCTCTGCCCCCGACAGCCCCGAGCTGGGTCGGTCCCTCAGACCTGGCCAGGGGCAGCCCATCCCCCGGCGCCCTTCCCCGGGGCATCCAAGGGCAGGCTCGGCGCCAGCCCCACCCCGCTCGCCACTGCCCGACCATCGTCCTCCCTCGGGGGGCCTGGGCGGGACAGGGACCCGGCTGTGGGAGGCCTCCAGATCTCAGGCCTGGCACACCGTTTACCAGGCTGCTTCCTCCTCTGACGGGGGCCCAGCACACGCCCCAGGAGACTTGGCAGCCGCCCCCAGGGCTCTATCCTCTGGAACTCGTCCCCTTGGAAGGGGCCTGGCCCAGGTGCCAGGTTCGGCTGGTCGGCCAGCCTCCTTTGGAGAAAGCAGGCAAGCCGAGCCAGGCTTGCAGTGGCCCTGGCGTGACACCTGCCACCTCAGGCAGAGGGCCTCCCGCGTGCCCTCCATGGCGGGTTTCTCCCCGGAGCCGTGGCCTGGGCACTAGGAAGGCCGGGCCTCCCCGACTCCCGGGAGGAGGGGCTAGCCCAGTTGCGCCCTGGCCCCCAAACCCTCTGGTGCCATCTGCCTGTCTCGGCACTTCTGACTCCACAGAGCCTTTCCTACATCTGGGCTGCCTGCCGTGGCAAAGTGCAGGCGTGGGGTGAGGCCATGCCTTCTCTTTCCAGGAATAAGTGAGCCCCTGGCCGAAGCAGCAGGCCCAGGCAGAGCCTTGAGCTTGAAGCCCAGTAGGTCTGTGGCCCTCAGGGCCAGAGCAATGCTTTCAAGGCAGGGAAGCGGCCTGCAAGCTGAGTGGGAGTGGGGGAGGGGAGGGAGACAGCTGAAGCCGAGTCCAGAAGGGCGGCGATGGAAGAGCTGCAGCTGGGTCAGAGCCTGGAGGGAGGGCGGGGCCTTCACTGAGGACCCCCCCCACCCCGAGGCCAGCCCTAGGCCCCGGCGGTCGCGCATGCGCCCTTGGCCTGTGCGGTGTGTGGGGGCTTGAACCCAAGCCCGCAGGGCTCCCGGAGCGGCCAGAGAAAGAAGGGCCCATGGAGATGTAGGCGAGGTGGGCAGGGGGCGCCACCTTACTCTCCTCAGCTCCCTGAGGGAGAGAGAGAGAGACAGAGACAGAGAGAGAGATCCCTGACCTCTGAGTCTCTGCCTCCACCGCTGGCTGGTGCCAACTCACGCGCCATCCCACTTCCAGCCATCACCCCCACGCCTGCCCCGGGGCCAGCCCCACCACAGAGAGGCCGGTTGGTTCCTGCTCACCTCTGTGCCGTCCCTTCCCGACCTGACCCCAGTGCAGGGGATAAGCTTCAGACAAGTCTTTCCATGTCCCTCTGCATGACAATAGACTTCCTCCCCTCTCCCATTCCACAGGCCCACCCGGGACATCCACCTTTGTCATTAGCTCAGGAGAGGATGCAAGATGAGAATCTCTGCTATTGTGTGGGGAGACTCAGTTTCCCGGGTTTCCCCCATGGACACATGTTCTTCAGCTGGGTCTGATTTTCTCCAGACAAGCTGTCTTGGGAAGGATTTGGCCAGCCCTAAGAACCTGAAGGGAAAGGGCGGAGGGGGGTTCTCTCTCTGCCCCCGACAGCCCCGAGCTGGGTCGGTCCCTCAGACCTGGCCAGGGGCAGCCCATCCCCCGGCGCCCTTCCCCGGGGCATCCAAGGGCAGGCTCGGCGCCAGCCCCACCCCGCTCGCCACTGCCCGACCATCGTCCTCCCTCGGGGGGCCTGGGCGGGACAGGGACCCGGCTGTGGGAGGCCTCCAGATCTCAGGCCTGGCACACCGTTTACCAGGCTGCTTCCTCCTCTGACGGGGGCCCAGCACACGCCCCAGGAGACTTGGCAGCCGCCCCCAGGGCTCTATCCTCTGGAACTCGTCCCCTTGGAAGGGGCCTGGCCCAGGTGCCAGGTTCGGCTGGTCGGCCAGCCTCCTTTGGAGAAAGCAGGCAAGCCGAGCCAGGCTTGCAGTGGCCCTGGCGTGACACCTGCCACCTCAGGCAGAGGGCCTCCCGCGTGCCCTCCATGGCGGGTTTCTCCCCGGAGCCGTGGCCTGGGCACTAGGAAGGCCGGGCCTCCCCGACTCCCGGGAGGAGGGGCTAGCCCAGTTGCGCCCTGGCCCCCAAACCCTCTGGTGCCATCTGCCTGTCTCGGCACTTCTGACTCCACAGAGCCTTTCCTACATCTGGGCTGCCTGCCGTGGCAAAATGCAGGCGTGGGGTGAGGCCATGCCTTCTCTTTCCAGGAAAAAGTGAGCCCCTGGCCGAAGCAGCAGGCCCAGGCAGAGCCTTGAGCTTGAAGCCCAGTAGGTCTGTGGCCCTCAGGGCCAGAGCAATGCTTTCAAGGCAGGGAAGCGGCCTGCAAGCTGAGTGGGAGTGGGGGAGGGGAGGGAGACAGCTGAAGCCGAGTCCAGAAGGGCGGCGATGGAAGAGCTGCAGCTGGGTCAGAGCCTGGAGGGAGGGCGGGGCCTTCACTGAGGACCCCCCCCCCTGAGGCCAGCACTAGGCCCAGGCGGTCGCGCATGCTCCCTTGGCCTGTGCGGTGTGTGGGGGCTTGAACCCAAGCCCGCAGGGCTCCCGGAGCGGCCAGAGAAAGAAGGGCCCATGGAGAGGTAGGCGAGGTGGGCAGGGGGAGCCACCTTACTCTCCTCAGCTCCCTGAGGGAGAGAGAGAGAGACAGAGACAGAGAGAGAGATCCCTGACCTCTGAGTCTCTGCCTCCACCGCTGGCTGGTGCCAACTCACGCGCCATCCCACTTCCAGCCATCACCGCCACGCCTGCCCCGGGGCCAGCCCCACCACAGAGAGGCCGGTTGGTTCCTGCTCACCTCTGTGCCGTCCCTTCCCGACCTGACCCCAGTGCAGGGGATAAGCTTCAGACAAGTCTTTCCATGTCCCTCTGCATGACAATAGACTTCCTCCCCTCTCCCATTCCACAGGCCCACCCGGGACATCCACCTTTGTCATTAGCTCAGGAGAGGATGCAAGATGAGAATCTCTGCTATTGTGTGGGGAGACTCAGTTTCCCGGGTTTCCCCCATGGACACATGTTCTTCAGCTGGGTCTGATTTTCTCCAGACAAGCTGTCTTGGGAAGGATTTGGCCAGCCCTAAGAAGCTGAAGGGAAAGGGCGGAGGGGGGTTCTCTCTCTGCCCCCGACAGCCCCGAGCTGGGTCGGTCCCTCAGACCTGGCCAGGGGCAGCCCATCCCCCGGCGCCCTTCCCCGGGGCATCCAAGGGCAGGCTCGGCGCCAGCCCCACCCCGCTCGCCACTGCCCGACCATCGTCCTCCCTCGGGGGGCCTGGGCGGGACAGGGACCCGGCTGTGGGAGGCCTCCAGATCTCAGGCCTGGCACACCGTTTACCAGGCTGCTTCCTCCTCTGACGGGGGCCCAGCACACGCCCCAGGAGACTTGGCAGCCGCCCCCAGGGCTCTATCCTCTGGAACTCGTCCCCTTGGAAGGGGCCTGGCCCAGGTGCCAGGTTCGGCTGGTCGGCCAGCCTCCTTTGGAGAAAGCAGGCAAGCCGAGCCAGGCTTGCAGTGGCCCTGGCGTGACACCTGCCACCTCAGGCAGAGGGCCTCCCGCGTGCCCTCCATGGCGGGTTTCTCCCCGGAGCCGTGGCCTGGGCACTAGGAAGGCCGGGCCTCCCCGACTCCCGGGAGGAGGGGCTAGCCCAGTTGCGCCCTGGCCCCCAAACCCTCTGGTGCCATCTGCCTGTCTCGGCACTTCTGACTCCACAGAGCCTTTCCTACATCTGGGCTGCCTGCCGTGGCAAAGTGCAGGCGTGGGGTGAGGCCATGCCTTCTCTTTCCAGGAATAAGTGAGCCCCTGGCCGAAGCAGCAGGCCCAGGCAGAGCCTTGAGCTTGAAGCCCAGTAGGTCTGTGGCCCTCAGGGCCAGAGCAATGCTTTCAAGGCAGGGAAGCGGCCTGCAAGCTGAGTGGGAGTGGGGGAGGGGAGGGAGACAGCTGAAGCCGAGTCCAGAAGGGCGGCGATGGAAGAGCTGCAGCTGGGTCAGAGCCTGGAGGGAGGGCGGGGCCTTCACTGAGGACCCCCCCCACCCCGAGGCCAGCCCTAGGCCCCGGCGGTCGCGCATGCGCCCTTGGCCTGTGCGGTGTGTGGGGGCTTGAACCCAAGCCCGCAGGGCTCCCGGAGCGGCCAGAGAAAGAAGGGCCCATGGAGATGTAGGCGAGGTGGGCAGGGGGCGCCACCTTACTCTCCTCAGCTCCCTGAGGGAGAGAGAGAGAGACAGAGACAGAGAGAGAGATCCCTGACCTCTGAGTCTCTGCCTCCACCGCTGGCTGGTGCCAACTCACGCGCCATCCCACTTCCAGCCATCACCCCCACGCCTGCCCCGGGGCCAGCCCCACCACAGAGAGGCCGGTTGGTTCCTGCTCACCTCTGTGCCGTCCCTTCCCGACCTGACCCCAGTGCAGGGGATAAGCTTCAGACAAGTCTTTCCATGTCCCTCTGCATGACAATAGACTTCCTCCCCTCTCCCATTCCACAGGCCCACCCGGGACATCCACCTTTGTCATTAGCTCAGGAGAGGATGCAAGATGAGAATCTCTGCTATTGTGTGGGGAGACTCAGTTTCCCGGGTTTCCCCCATGGACACATGTTCTTCAGCTGGGTCTGATTTTCTCCAGACAAGCTGTCTTGGGAAGGATTTGGCCAGCCCTAAGAACCTGAAGGGAAAGGGCGGAGGGGGGTTCTCTCTCTGCCCCCGACAGCCCCGAGCTGGGTCGGTCCCTCAGACCTGGCCAGGGGCAGCCCATCCCCCGGCGCCCTTCCCCGGGGCATCCAAGGGCAGGCTCGGCGCCAGCCCCACCCCGCTCGCCACTGCCCGACCATCGTCCTCCCTCGGGGGGCCTGGGCGGGACAGGGACCCGGCTGTGGGAGGCCTCCAGATCTCAGGCCTGGCACACCGTTTACCAGGCTGCTTCCTCCTCTGACGGGGGCCCAGCACACGCCCCAGGAGACTTGGCAGCCGCCCCCAGGGCTCTATCCTCTGCAACTCGTCCCCTTGGAAGGGGCCTGGCCCAGGTGCCAGGTTCGGCTGGTCGGCCAGCCTCCTTTGGAGAAAGCAGGCAAGCCGAGCCAGGCTTGCAGTGGCCCTGGCGTGACACCTGCCACCTCAGGCAGAGGGCCTCCCGCGTGCCCTCCATGGCGGGTTTCTCCCCGGAGCCGTGGCCTGGGCACTAGGAAGGCCGGGCCTCCCCGACTCCCGGGAGGAGGGGCTAGCCCAGTTGCGCCCTGGCCCCCAAACCCTCTGGTGCCATCTGCCTGTCTCGGCACTTCTGACTCCACAGAGCCTTTCCTACATCTGGGCTGCCTGCCGTGGCAAAATGCAGGCGTGGGGTGAGGCCATGCCTTCTCTTTCCAGGAAAAAGTGAGCCCCTGGCCGAAGCAGCAGGCCCAGGCAGAGCCTTGAGCTTGAAGCCCAGTAGGTCTGTGGCCCTCAGGGCCAGAGCAATGCTTTCAAGGCAGGGAAGCGGCCTGCAAGCTGAGTGGGAGTGGGGGAGGGGAGGGAGACAGCTGAAGCCGAGTCCAGAAGGGCGGCGATGGAAGAGCTGCAGCTGGGTCAGAGCCTGGAGGGAGGGCGGGGCCTTCACTGAGGACCCCCCCCCCTGAGGCCAGCACTAGGCCCAGGCGGTCGCGCATGCTCCCTTGGCCTGTGCGGTGTGTGGGGGCTTGAACCCAAGCCCGCAGGGCTCCCGGAGCGGCCAGAGAAAGAAGGGCCCATGGAGAGGTAGGCGAGGTGGGCAGGGGGAGCCACCTTACTCTCCTCAGCTCCCTGAGGGAGAGAGAGAGAGACAGAGACAGAGAGAGAGATCCCTGACCTCTGAGTCTCTGCCTCCACCGCTGGCTGGTGCCAACTCACGCGCCATCCCACTTCCAGCCATCACCCCCACGCCTGCCCCGGGGCCAGCCCCACCACAGAGAGGCCGGTTGGTTCCTGCTCACCTCTGTGCCGTCCCTTCCCGACCTGACCCCAGTGCAGGGGATAAGCTTCAGACAAGTCTTTCCATGTCCCTCTGCATGACAATAGACTTCCTCCCCTCTCCCATTCCACAGGCCCACCCGGGACATCCACCTTTGTCATTAGCTCAGGAGAGGATGCAAGATGAGAATCTCTGCTATTGTGTGGGGAGACTCAGTTTCCCGGGTTTCCCCCATGGACACATGTTCTTCAGCTGGGTCTGATTTTCTCCAGACAAGCTGTCTTGGGAAGGATTTGGCCAGCCCTAAGAACCTGAAGGGAAAGGGCGGAGGGGGGTTCTCTCTCTGCCCCCGACAGCCCCGAGCTGGGTCGGTCCCTCAGACCTGGCCAGGGGCAGCCCATCCCCCGGCGCCCTTCCCCGGGGCATCCAAGGGCAGGCTCGGCGCCAGCCCCACCCCGCTCGCCACTGCCCGACCATCGTCCTCCCTCGGGGGGCCTGGGCGGGACAGGGACCCGGCTGTGGGAGGCCTCCAGATCTCAGGCCTGGCACACCGTTTACCAGGCTGCTTCCTCCTCTGACGGGGGCCCAGCACACGCCCCAGGAGACTTGGCAGCCGCCCCCAGGGCTCTATCCTCTGGAACTCGTCCCCTTGGAAGGGGCCTGGCCCAGGTGCCAGGTTCGGCTGGTCGGCCAGCCTCCTTTGGAGAAAGCAGGCAAGCCGAGCCAGGCTTGCAGTGGCCCTGGCGTGACACCTGCCACCTCAGGCAGAGGGCCTCCCGCGTGCCCTCCATGGCGGGTTTCTCCCCGGAGCCGTGGCCTGGGCACTAGGAAGGCCGGGCCTCCCCGACTCCCGGGAGGAGGGGCTAGCCCAGTTGCGCCCTGGCCCCCAAACCCTCTGGTGCCATCTGCCTGTCTCGGCACTTCTGACTCCACAGAGCCTTTCCTACATCTGGGCTGCCTGCCGTGGCAAAGTGCAGGCGTGGGGTGAGGCCATGCCTTCTCTTTCCAGGAATAAGTGAGCCCCTGGCTGAAGCAGCAGGCCCAGGCAGAGCCTTGAGCTTGAAGCCCAGTAGGTCTGTGGCCCTCAGGGCCAGAGCAATGCTTTCAAGGCAGGGAAGCAGCCTGCAAGCTGAGTGGGAGTGGGGGAGGGGAGGGAGACAGCTGAAGCCGAGTCCAGAAGGGCGGCGATGGAAGAGCTGCAGCTGGGTCAGAGCCTGGAGGGAGGGCGGGGCCTTCACTGAGGACCCCCCCCACCCCGAGGCCAGCCCTAGGCCCCGGCGGTCGCGCATGCGCCCTTGGCCTGTGCGGTGTGTGGGGGCTTGAACCCAAGCCCGCAGGGCTCCCGGAGCGGCCAGAGAAAGAAGGGCCCATGGAGATGTAGGCGAGGTGGGCAGGGGGCGCCACCTTACTCTCCTCAGCTCCCTGAGGGAGAGAGAGAGAGACAGAGACAGAGAGAGTGATCCCTGACCTCTGAGTCTCTGCCTCCACCGCTGGCTGGTGCCAACTCACGCGCCATCCCACTTCCAGCCATCACACCCACGCCTGCCCCGGGGCCAGCCCCACCACAGAGAGGCCGGTTGATTCCTGCTCACCTCTGTGCCGTCCCTTCCCGACCTGACCCCAGTGCAGGGGATAAGCTTCAGACAAGTCTTTCCATGTCCCTCTGCATGACAATAGACTTCCTCCCCTCTCCCATTCCACAGGCCCACCCGGGACATCCACCTTTGTCATTAGCTCAGGAGAGGATGCAAGATGAGAATCTCTGCTATTGTGTGGGGAGACTCAGTTTCCCGGGTTTCCCCCATGGACACATGTTCTTCAGCTGGGTCTGATTTTCTCCAGACAAGCTGTCTTGGGAAGGATTTGGCCAGCCCTAAGAACCTGAAGGGAAAGGGCGGAGGGGGGTTCTCTCTCTGCCCCCGACAGCCCCGAGCTGGGTCGGTCCCTCAGACCTGGCCAGGGGCAGCCCATCCCCCGGCGCCCTTCCCCGGGGCATCCAAGGGCAGGCTCGGCGCCAGCCCCACCCCGCTCGCCACTGCCCGACCATCGTCCTCCCTCGGGGGGCCTGGGCGGGACAGGGACCCGGCTGTGGGAGGCCTCCAGATCTCAGGCCTGGCACACCGTTTACCAGGCTGCTTCCTCCTCTGACGGGGGCCCAGCACACGCCCCAGGAGACTTGGCAGCCGCCCCCAGGGCTCTATCCTCTGCAACTCGTCCCCTTGGAAGGGGCCTGGCCCAGGTGCCAGGTTCGGCTGGTCGGCCAGCCTCCTTTGGAGAAAGCAGGCAAGCCGAGCCAGGCTTGCAGTGGCCCTGGCGTGACACCTGCCACCTCAGGCAGAGGGCCTCCCGCGTGCCCTCCATGGCGGGTTTCTCCCCGGAGCCGTGGCCTGGGCACTAGGAAGGCCGGGCCTCCCCGACTCCCGGGAGGAGGGGCTAGCCCAGTTGCGCCCTGGCCCCCAAACCCTCTGGTGCCATCTGCCTGTCTCGGCACTTCTGACTCCACAGAGCCTTTCCTACATCTGGGCTGCCTGCCGTGGCAAAATGCAGGCGTGGGGTGAGGCCATGCCTTCTCTTTCCAGGAAAAAGTGAGCCCCTGGCCGAAGCAGCAGGCCCAGGCAGAGCCTTGAGCTTGAAGCCCAGTAGGTCTGTGGCCCTCAGGGCCAGAGCAATGCTTTCAAGGCAGGGAAGCGGCCTGCAAGCTGAGTGGGAGTGGGGGAGGGGAGGGAGACAGCTGAAGCCGAGTCCAGAAGGGCGGCGATGGAAGAGCTGCAGCTGGGTCAGAGCCTGGAGGGAGGGCGGGGCCTTCACTGAGGACCCCCCCCCCCTGAGGCCAGCACTAGGCCCAGGCGGTCGCGCATGCTCCCTTGGCCTGTGCGGTGTGTGGGGGCTTGAACCCAAGCCCGCAGGGCTCCCGGAGCGGCCAGAGAAAGAAGGGCCCATGGAGAGGTAGGCGAGGTGGGCAGGGGGAGCCACCTTACTCTCCTCAGCTCCCTGAGGGAGAGAGAGAGAGACAGAGACAGAGAGAGAGATCCCTGACCTCTGAGTCTCTGCCTCCACCGCTGGCTGGTGCCAACTCACGCGCCATCCCACTTCCAGCCATCACCCCCACGCCTGCCCCGGGGCCAGCCCCACCACAGAGAGGCCGGTTGGTTCCTGCTCACCTCTGTGCCGTCCCTTCCCGACCTGACCCCAGTGCAGGGGATAAGCTTCAGACAAGTCTTTCCATGTCCCTCTGCATGACAATAGACTTCCTCCCCTCTCCCATTCCACAGGCCCACCCGGGACATCCACCTTTGTCATTAGCTCAGGAGAGGATGCAAGATGAGAATCTCTGCTATTGTGTGGGGAGACTCAGTTTCCCGGGTTTCCCCCATGGACACATGTTCTTCAGCTGGGTCTGATTTTCTCCAGACAAGCTGTCTTGGGAAGGATTTGGCCAGCCCTAAGAACCTGAAGGGAAAGGGCGGAGGGGGGTTCTCTCTCTGCCCCCGACAGCCCCGAGCTGGGTCGGTCCCTCAGACCTGGCCAGGGGCAGCCCATCCCCCGGCGCCCTTCCCCGGGGCATCCAAGGGCAGGCTCGGCGCCAGCCCCACCCCGCTCGCCACTGCCCGACCATCGTCCTCCCTCGGGGGGCCTGGGCGGGACAGGGACCCGGCTGTGGGAGGCCTCCAGATCTCAGGCCTGGCACACCGTTTACCAGGCTGCTTCCTCCTCTGACGGGGGCCCAGCACACGCCCCAGGAGACTTGGCAGCCGCCCCCAGGGCTCTATCCTCTGGAACTCGTCCCCTTGGAAGGGGCCTGGCCCAGGTGCCAGGTTCGGCTGGTCGGCCAGCCTCCTTTGGAGAAAGCAGGCAAGCCGAGCCAGGCTTGCAGTGGCCCTGGCGTGACACCTGCCACCTCAGGCAGAGGGCCTCCCGCGTGCCCTCCATGGCGGGTTTCTCCCCGGAGCCGTGGCCTGGGCACTAGGAAGGCCGGGCCTCCCCGACTCCCGGGAGGAGGGGCTAGCCCAGTTGCGCCCTGGCCCCCAAACCCTCTGGTGCCATCTGCCTGTCTCGGCACTTCTGACTCCACAGAGCCTTTCCTACATCTGGGCTGCCTGCCGTGGCAAAGTGCAGGCGTGGGGTGAGGCCATGCCTTCTCTTTCCAGGAATAAGTGAGCCCCTGGCTGAAGCAGCAGGCCCAGGCAGAGCCTTGAGCTTGAAGCCCAGTAGGTCTGTGGCCCTCAGGGCCAGAGCAATGCTTTCAAGGCAGGGAAGCAGCCTGCAAGCTGAGTGGGAGTGGGGGAGGGGAGGGAGACAGCTGAAGCCGAGTCCAGAAGGGCGGCGATGGAAGAGCTGCAGCTGGGTCAGAGCCTGGAGGGAGGGCGGGGCCTTCACTGAGGACCCCCCCCCCCTGAGGCCAGCACTAGGCCCAGGCGGTCGCGCATGCTCCCTTGGCCTGTGCGGTGTGTGGGGGCTTGAACCCAAGCCCGCAGGGCTCCCGGAGCGGCCAGAGAAAGAAGGGCCCATGGAGAGGTAGGCGAGGTGGGCAGGGGGAGCCACCTTACTCTCCTCAGCTCCCTGAGGGAGAGAGAGAGAGACAGAGACAGAGAGAGAGATCCCTGACCTCTGAGTCTCTGCCTCCACCGCTGGCTGGTGCCAACTCACGCGCCATCCCACTTCCAGCCATCACCCCCACGCCTGCCCCGGGGCCAGCCCCACCACAGAGAGGCCGGTTGGTTCCTGCTCACCTCTGTGCCGTCCCTTCCCGACCTGACCCCAGTGCAGGGGATAAGCTTCAGACAAGTCTTTCCATGTCCCTCTGCATGACAATAGACTTCCTCCCCTCTCCCATTCCACAGGCCCACCCGGGACATCCACCTTTGTCATTAGCTCAGGAGAGGATGCAAGATGAGAATCTCTGCTATTGTGTGGGGAGACTCAGTTTCCCGGGTTTCCCCCATGGACACATGTTCTTCAGCTGGGTCTGATTTTCTCCAGACAAGCTGTCTTGGGAAGGATTTGGCCAGCCCTAAGAACCTGAAGGGAAAGGGCGGAGGGGGGTTCTCTCTCTGCCCCCGACAGCCCCGAGCTGGGTCGGTCCCTCAGACCTGGCCAGGGGCAGCCCATCCCCCGGCGCCCTTCCCCGGGGCATCCAAGGGCAGGCTCGGCGCCAGCCCCACCCCGCTCGCCACTGCCCGACCATCGTCCTCCCTCGGGGGGCCTGGGCGGGACAGGGACCCGGCTGTGGGAGGCCTCCAGATCTCAGGCCTGGCACACCGTTTACCAGGCTGCTTCCTCCTCTGACGGGGGCCCAGCACACGCCCCAGGAGACTTGGCAGCCGCCCCCAGGGCTCTATCCTCTGGAACTCGTCCCCTTGGAAGGGGCCTGGCCCAGGTGCCAGGTTCGGCTGGTCGGCCAGCCTCCTTTGGAGAAAGCAGGCAAGCCGAGCCAGGCTTGCAGTGGCCCTGGCGTGACACCTGCCACCTCAGGCAGAGGGCCTCCCGCGTGCCCTCCATGGCGGGTTTCTCCCCGGAGCCGTGGCCTGGGCACTAGGAAGGCCGGGCCTCCCCGACTCCCGGGAGGAGGGGCTAGCCCAGTTGCGCCCTGGCCCCCAAACCCTCTGGTGCCATCTGCCTGTCTCGGCACTTCTGACTCCACAGAGCCTTTCCTACATCTGGGCTGCCTGCCGTGGCAAAGTGCAGGCGTGGGGTGAGGCCATGCCTTCTCTTTCCAGGAATAAGTGAGCCCCTGGCTGAAGCAGCAGGCCCAGGCAGAGCCTTGAGCTTGAAGCCCAGTAGGTCTGTGGCCCTCAGGGCCAGAGCAATGCTTTCAAGGCAGGGAAGCAGCCTGCAAGCTGAGTGGGAGTGGGGGAGGGGAGGGAGACAGCTGAAGCCGAGTCCAGAAGGGCGGCGATGGAAGAGCTGCAGCTGGGTCAGAGCCTGGAGGGAGGGCGGGGCCTTCACTGAGGACCCCCCCCACCCCGAGGCCAGCCCTAGGCCCCGGCGGTCGCGCATGCGCCCTTGGCCTGTGCGGTGTGTGGGGGCTTGAACCCAAGCCCGCAGGGCTCCCGGAGCGGCCAGAGAAAGAAGGGCCCATGGAGATGTAGGCGAGGTGGGCAGGGGGCGCCACCTTACTCTCCTCAGCTCCCTGAGGGAGAGAGAGAGAGACAGAGACAGAGAGAGTGATCCCTGACCTCTGAGTCTCTGCCTCCACCGCTGGCTGGTGCCAACTCACGCGCCATCCCACTTCCAGCCATCACACCCACGCCTGCCCCGGGGCCAGCCCCACCACAGAGAGGCCGGTTGATTCCTGCTCACCTCTGTGCCGTCCCTTCCCGACCTGACCCCAGTGCAGGGGATAAGCTTCAGACAAGTCTTTCCATGTCCCTCTGCATGACAATAGACTTCCTCCCCTCTCCCATTCCACAGGCCCACCCGGGACATCCACCTTTGTCATTAGCTCAGGAGAGGATGCAAGATGAGAATCTCTGCTATTGTGTGGGGAGACTCAGTTTCCCGGGTTTCCCCCATGGACACATGTTCTTCAGCTGGGTCTGATTTTCTCCAGACAAGCTGTCTTGGGAAGGATTTGGCCAGCCCTAAGAACCTGAAGGGAAAGGGCGGAGGGGGGTTCTCTCTCTGCCCCCGACAGCCCCGAGCTGGGTCGGTCCCTCAGACCTGGCCAGGGGCAGCCCATCCCCCGGCGCCCTTCCCCGGGGCATCCAAGGGCAGGCTCGGCGCCAGCCCCACCCCGCTCGCCACTGCCCGACCATCGTCCTCCCTCGGGGGGCCTGGGCGGGACAGGGACCCGGCTGTGGGAGGCCTCCAGATCTCAGGCCTGGCACACCGTTTACCAGGCTGCTTCCTCCTCTGACGGGGGCCCAGCACACGCCCCAGGAGACTTGGCAGCCGCCCCCAGGGCTCTATCCTCTGGAACTCGTCCCCTTGGAAGGGGCCTGGCCCAGGTGCCAGGTTCGGCTGGTCGGCCAGCCTCCTTTGGAGAAAGCAGGCAAGCCGAGCCAGGCTTGCAGTGGCCCTGGCGTGACACCTGCCACCTCAGGCAGAGGGCCTCCCGCGTGCCCTCCATGGCGGGTTTCTCCCCGGAGCCGTGGCCTGGGCACTAGGAAGGCCGGGCCTCCCCGACTCCCGGGAGGAGGGGCTAGCCCAGTTGCGCCCTGGCCCCCAAACCCTCTGGTGCCATCTGCCTGTCTCGGCACTTCTGACTCCACAGAGCCTTTCCTACATCTGGGCTGCCTGCCGTGGCAAAATGCAGGCGTGGGGTGAGGCCATGCCTTCTCTTTCCAGGAAAAAGTGAGCCCCTGGCCGAAGCAGCAGGCCCAGGCAGAGCCTTGAGCTTGAAGCCCAGTAGGTCTGTGGCCCTCAGGGCCAGAGCAATGCTTTCAAGGCAGGGAAGCGGCCTGCAAGCTGAGTGGGAGTGGGGGAGGGGAGGGAGACAGCTGAAGCCGAGTCCAGAAGGGCGGCGATGGAAGAGCTGCAGCTGGGTCAGAGCCTGGAGGGAGGGCGGGGCCTTCACTGAGGACCCCCCCCCCCTGAGGCCAGCACTAGGCCCAGGCGGTCGCGCATGCTCCCTTGGCCTGTGCGGTGTGTGGGGGCTTGAACCCAAGCCCGCAGGGCTCCCGGAGCGGCCAGAGAAAGAAGGGCCCATGGAGAGGTAGGCGAGGTGGGCAGGGGGAGCCACCTTACTCTCCTCAGCTCCCTGAGGGAGAGAGAGAGAGACAGAGACAGAGAGAGAGATCCCTGACCTCTGAGTCTCTGCCTCCACCGCTGGCTGGTGCCAACTCACGCGCCATCCCACTTCCAGCCATCACCCCCACGCCTGCCCCGGGGCCAGCCCCACCACAGAGAGGCCGGTTGGTTCCTGCTCACCTCTGTGCCGTCCCTTCCCGACCTGACCCCAGTGCAGGGGATAAGCTTCAGACAAGTCTTTCCATGTCCCTCTGCATGACAATAGACTTCCTCCCCTCTCCCATTCCACAGGCCCACCCGGGACATCCACCTTTGTCATTAGCTCAGGAGAGGATGCAAGATGAGAATCTCTGCTATTGTGTGGGGAGACTCAGTTTCCCGGGTTTCCCCCATGGACACATGTTCTTCAGCTGGGTCTGATTTTCTCCAGACAAGCTGTCTTGGGAAGGATTTGGCCAGCCCTAAGAACCTGAAGGGAAAGGGCGGAGGGGGGTTCTCTCTCTGCCCCCGACAGCCCCGAGCTGGGTCGGTCCCTCAGACCTGGCCAGGGGCAGCCCATCCCCCGGCGCCCTTCCCCGGGGCATCCAAGGGCAGGCTCGGCGCCAGCCCCACCCCGCTCGCCACTGCCCGACCATCGTCCTCCCTCGGGGGGCCTGGGCGGGACAGGGACCCGGCTGTGGGAGGCCTCCAGATCTCAGGCCTGGCACACCGTTTACCAGGCTGCTTCCTCCTCTGACGGGGGCCCAGCACACGCCCCAGGAGACTTGGCAGCCGCCCCCAGGGCTCTATCCTCTGGAACTCGTCCCCTTGGAAGGGGCCTGGCCCAGGTGCCAGGTTCGGCTGGTCGGCCAGCCTCCTTTGGAGAAAGCAGGCAAGCCGAGCCAGGCTTGCAGTGGCCCTGGCGTGACACCTGCCACCTCAGGCAGAGGGCCTCCCGCGTGCCCTCCATGGCGGGTTTCTCCCCGGAGCCGTGGCCTGGGCACTAGGAAGGCCGGGCCTCCCCGACTCCCGGGAGGAGGGGCTAGCCCAGTTGCGCCCTGGCCCCCAAACCCTCTGGTGCCATCTGCCTGTCTCGGCACTTCTGACTCCACAGAGCCTTTCCTACATCTGGGCTGCCTGCCGTGGCAAAGTGCAGGCGTGGGGTGAGGCCATGCCTTCTCTTTCCAGGAATAAGTGAGCCCCTGGCCGAAGCAGCAGGCCCAGGCAGAGCCTTGAGCTTGAAGCCCAGTAGGTCTGTGGCCCTCAGGGCCAGAGCAATGCTTTCAAGGCAGGGAAGCGGCCTGCAAGCTGAGTGGGAGTGGGGGAGGGGAGGGAGACAGCTGAAGCCGAGTCCAGAAGGGCGGCGATGGAAGAGCTGCAGCTGGGTCAGAGCCTGGAGGGAGGGCGGGGCCTTCACTGAGGACCCCCCCCACCCCGAGGCCAGCCCTAGGCCCCGGCGGTCGCGCATGCGCCCTTGGCCTGTGCGGTGTGTGGGGGCTTGAACCCAAGCCCGCAGGGCTCCCGGAGCGGCCAGAGAAAGAAGGGCCCATGGAGATGTAGGCGAGGTGGGCAGGGGGCGCCACCTTACTCTCCTCAGCTCCCTGAGGGAGAGAGAGAGAGACAGAGACAGAGAGAGAGATCCCTGACCTCTGAGTCTCTGCCTCCACCGCTGGCTGGTGCCAACTCACGCGCCATCCCACTTCCAGCCATCACCCCCACGCCTGCCCAGGGGCCAGCCCCACCACAGAGAGGCCGGTTGGTTCCTGCTCACCTCTGTGCCGTCCCTTCCCGACCTGACCCCAGTGCAGGGGATAAGCTTCAGACAAGTCTTTCCATGTCCCTCTGCATGACAATAGACTTCCTCCCCTCTCCCATTCCACAGGCCCACCCGGGACATCCACCTTTGTCATTAGCTCAGGAGAGGATGCAAGATGAGAATCTCTGCTATTGTGTGGGGAGACTCAGTTTCCCGGGTTTCCCCCATGGACACATGTTCTTCAGCTGGGTCTGATTTTCTCCAGACAAGCTGTCTTGGGAAGGATTTGGCCAGCCCTAAGAACCTGAAGGGAAAGGGCGGAGGGGGGTTCTCTCTCTGCCCCCGACAGCCCCGAGCTGGGTCGGTCCCTCAGACCTGGCCAGGGGCAGCCCATCCCCCGGCGCCCTTCCCCGGGGCATCCAAGGGCAGGCTCGGCGCCAGCCCCACCCCGCTCGCCACTGCCCGACCATCGTCCTCCCTCGGGGGGCCTGGGCGGGACAGGGACCCGGCTGTGGGAGGCCTCCAGATCTCAGGCCTGGCACACCGTTTACCAGGCTGCTTCCTCCTCTGACGGGGGCCCAGCACACGCCCCAGGAGACTTGGCAGCCGCCCCCAGGGCTCTATCCTCTGGAACTCGTCCCCTTGGAAGGGGCCTGGCCCAGGTGCCAGGTTCGGCTGGTCGGCCAGCCTCCTTTGGAGAAAGCAGGCAAGCCGAGCCAGGCTTGCAGTGGCCCTGGCGTGACACCTGCCACCTCAGGCAGAGGGCCTCCCGCGTGCCCTCCATGGCGGGTTTCTCCCCGGAGCCGTGGCCTGGGCACTAGGAAGGCCGGGCCTCCCCGACTCCCGGGAGGAGGGGCTAGCCCAGTTGCGCCCTGGCCCCCAAACCCTCTGGTGCCATCTGCCTGTCTCGGCACTTCTGACTCCACAGAGCCTTTCCTACATCTGGGCTGCCTGCCGTGGCAAAATGCAGGCGTGGGGTGAGGCCATGCCTTCTCTTTCCAGGAAAAAGTGAGCCCCTGGCCGAAGCAGCAGGCCCAGGCAGAGCCTTGAGCTTGAAGCCCAGTAGGTCTGTGGCCCTCAGGGCCAGAGCAATGCTTTCAAGGCAGGGAAGCGGCCTGCAAGCTGAGTGGGAGTGGGGGAGGGGAGGGAGACAGCTGAAGCCGAGTCCAGAAGGGCGGCGATGGAAGAGCTGCAGCTGGGTCAGAGCCTGGAGGGAGGGCGGGGCCTTCACTGAGGACCCCCCCCCCCTGAGGCAAGCACTAGGCCCAGGCGGTCGCGCATGCTCCCTTGGCCTGTGCGGTGTGTGGGGGCTTGAACCCAAGCCCGCAGGGCTCCCGGAGCGGCCAGAGAAAGAAGGGCCCATGGAGAGGTAGGCGAGGTGGGCAGGGGGAGCCACCTTACTCTCCTCAGCTCCCTGAGGGAGAGAGAGAGAGACAGAGACAGAGAGAGAGATCCCTGACCTCTGAGTCTCTGCCTCCACCGCTGGCTGGTGCCAACTCACGCGCCATCCCACTTCCAGCCATCACCCCCACGCCTGCCCCGGGGCCAGCCCCACCACAGAGAGGCCGGTTGGTTCCTGCTCACCTCTGTGCCGTCCCTTCCCGACCTGACCCCAGTGCAGGGGATAAGCTTCAGACAAGTCTTTCCATGTCCCTCTGCATGACAATAGACTTCCTCCCCTCTCCCATTCCACAGGCCCACCCGGGACATCCACCTTTGTCATTAGCTCAGGAGAGGATGCAAGATGAGAATCTCTGCTATTGTGTGGGGAGACTCAGTTTCCCGGGTTTCCCCCATGGACACATGTTCTTCAGCTGGGTCTGATTTTCTCCAGACAAGCTGTCTTGGGAAGGATTTGGCCAGCCCTAAGAACCTGAAGGGAAAGGGCGGAGGGGGGTTCTCTCTCTGCCCCCGACAGCCCCGAGCTGGGTCGGTCCCTCAGACCTGGCCAGGGGCAGCCCATCCCCCGGCGCCCTTCCCCGGGGCATCCAAGGGCAGGCTCGGCGCCAGCCCCACCCCGCTCGCCACTGCCCGACCATCGTCCTCCCTCGGGGGGCCTGGGCGGGACAGGGACCCGGCTGTGGGAGGCCTCCAGATCTCAGGCCTGGCACACCGTTTACCAGGCTGCTTCCTCCTCTGACGGGGGCCCAGCACACGCCCCAGGAGACTTGGCAGCCGCCCCCAGGGCTCTATCCTCTGGAACTCGTCCCCTTGGAAGGGGCCTGGCCCAGGTGCCAGGTTCGGCTGGTCGGCCAGCCTCCTTTGGAGAAAGCAGGCAAGCCGAGCCAGGCTTGCAGTGGCCCTGGCGTGACACCTGCCACCTCAGGCAGAGGGCCTCCCGCGTGCCCTCCATGGCGGGTTTCTCCCCGGAGCCGTGGCCTGGGCACTAGGAAGGCCGGGCCTCCCCGACTCCCGGGAGGAGGGGCTAGCCCAGTTGCGCCCTGGCCCCCAAACCCTCTGGTGCCATCTGCCTGTCTCGGCACTTCTGACTCCACAGAGCCTTTCCTACATCTGGGCTGCCTGCCGTGGCAAAATGCAGGCGTGGGGTGAGGCCATGCCTTCTCTTTCCAGGAAAAAGTGAGCCCCTGGCCGAAGCAGCCGGCCCAGGCAGAGCCTTGAGCTTGAAGCCCAGTAGGTCTGTGGCCCTCAGGGCCAGAGCAATGCTTTCAAGGCAGGGAAGCGGCCTGCAAGCTGAGTGGGAGTGGGGGAGGGGAGGGAGACAGCTGAAGCCGAGTCCAGAAGGGCGGCTATGGAAGAGCTGCAGCTGGGTCAGAGCCTGGAGGGAGGGCGGGGCCTTCACTGAGGACCCCCCCCCCCCTGAGGCCAGCACTAGGCCCAGGCGGTCGCGCATGCTCCCTTGGCCTGTGCGGTGTGTGGGGGCTTGAACCCAAGCCCGCAGGGCTCCCGGAGCGGCCAGAGAAAGAAGGGCCCATGGAGAGGTAGGCGAGGTGGGCAGGGGGAGCCACCTTACTCTCCTCAGCTCCCTGAGGGAGAGAGAGAGAGACAGAGACAGAGAGAGTGATCCCTGACCTCTGAGTCTCTGCCTCCACCGCTGGCTGGTGCCAACTCACGCGCCATCCCACTTCCAACCATCACACCCACGCCTGCCCCGGGGCCAGCCCCACCACAGAGAGGCCGGTTGATTCCTGCTCACCTCTGTGCCGTCCCTTCCCGACCTGACCCCAGTGCAGGGGATAAGCTTCAGACAAGTCTTTCCATGTCCCTCTGCATGACAATAGACTTCCTCCCCTCTCCCATTCCACAGGCCCACCCGGGACATCCACCTTTGTCATTAGCTCAGGAGAGAATGCAAGATGAGAATCTCTGCTATTGTGTGGGGAGACTCAGTTTCCCGGGTTTCCCCCATGGACACATGTTCTTCAGCTGGGTCTGATTTTCTCCAGACAAGCTGTCTTGGGAAGGATTTGGCCAGCCCTAAGAACCTGAAGGGAAAGGGCGGAGGGGGGTTCTCTCTCTGCCCCCGACAGCCCCGAGCTGGGTCGGTCCCTCAGACCTGGCCAGGGGCAGCCCATCCCCCGGCGCCCTTCCCCGGGGCATCCAAGGGCAGGCTCGGCGCCAGCCCCACCCCGCTCGCCACTGCCCGACCATCGTCCTCCCTCGGGGGGCCTGGGCGGGACAGAGACCCGGCTGTGGGAGGCCTCCAGATCTCAGGCCTGGCACACCGTTTACCAGGCTGCTTCCTCCTCTGACGGGGGCCCAGCACACGCCCCAGGAGACTTGGCAGCCGCCCCCAGGGCTCTATCCTCTGGAACTCGTCCCCTTGGAAGGGGCCTGGCCCAGGTGCCAGGTTCGGCTGGTCGGCCAGCCTCCTTTGGAGAAAGCAGGCAAGCCGAGCCAGGCTTGCAGTGGCCCTGGCGTGACACCTGCCACCTCAGGCAGAGGGCCTCCCGCGTGCCCTCCATGGCGGGTTTCTCCCCGGAGCCGTGGCCTGGGCACTAGGAAGGCCGGGCCTCCCCGACTCCCGGGAGGAGGGGCTAGCCCAGTTGCGCCCTGGCCCCCAAACCCTCTGGTGCCATCTGCCTGTCTCGGCACTTCTGACTCCACAGAGCCTTTCCTACATCTGGGCTGCCTGCCGTGGCAAACTGCAGGCGTGGGGTGAGGCCATGCCTTCTCTTTCCAGGAAAAAGTGAGCCCCTGGCCGAAGCAGCAGGCCCAGGCAGAGCCTTGAGCTTGAAGCCCAGTAGGTCTGTGGCCCTCAGGGCCAGAGCAATGCTTTCAAGGCAGGGAAGCGGCCTGCAAGCTGAGTGGGAGTGGGGGAGGGGAGGGAGACAGCTGAAGCCGAGTCCAGAAGGGCGGCAATGGAAGAGCTGCAGCTGGGTCAGAGCCTGGAGGGAGGGCGGGGCCTTCACTGAGGACCCCCCCCCCTGAGGCCAGCACTAGGCCCAGGCGGTCGCGCATGCTCCCTTGGCCTGTGCGGTGTGTGGGGGCTTGAACCCAAGCCCGCAGGGCTCCCGGAGCGGCCAGAGAAAGAAGGGCCCATGGAGAGGTAGGCGAGGTGGGCAGGGGGAGCCACCTTACTCTCCTCAGCTCCCTGAGGGAGAGAGAGAGAGACAGAGACAGAGAGAGAGATCCCTGACCTCTGAGTCTCTGCCTCCACCGCTGGCTGGTGCCAACTCACGCGCCATCCCACTTCCAGCCATCACCCCCACGCCTGCCCCGGGGCCAGCCCCACCACAGAGAGGCCGGTTGGTTCCTGCTCACCTCTGTGCCGTCCCTTCCCGACCTGACCCCAGTGCAGGGGATAAGCTTCAGACAAGTCTTTCCATGTCCCTCTGCATGACAATAGACTTCCTCCCCTCTCCCATTCCACAGGCCCACCCGGGACATCCACCTTTGTCATTAGCTCAGGAGAGGATGCAAGATGAGAATCTCTGCTATTGTGTGGGGAGACTCAGTTTCCCGGGTTTCCCCCATGGACACATGTTCTTCAGCTGGGTCTGATTTTCTCCAGACAAGCTGTCTTGGGAAGGATTTGGCCAGCCCTAAGAACCTGAAGGGAAAGGGCGGAGGGGGGTTCTCTCTCTGCCCCCGACAGCCCCGAGCTGGGTCGGTCCCTCAGACCTGGCCAGGGGCAGCCCATCCCCCGGCGCCCTTCCCCGGGGCATCCAAGGGCAGGCTCGGCGCCAGCCCCACCCCGCTCGCCACTGCCCGACCATCGTCCTCCCTCGGGGGGCCTGGGCGGGACAGGGACCCGGCTGTGGGAGGCCTCCAGATCTCAGGCCTGGCACACCGTTTACCAGGCTGCTTCCTCCTCTGACGGGGGCCCAGCACACGCCCCAGGAGACTTGGCAGCCGCCCCCAGGGCTCTATCCTCTGGAACTCGTCCCCTTGGAAGGGGCCTGGCCCAGGTGCCAGGTTCGGCTGGTCGGCCAGCCTCCTTTGGAGAAAGCAGGCAAGCCGAGCCAGGCTTGCAGTGGCCCTGGCGTGACACCTGCCACCTCAGGCAGAGGGCCTCCCGCGTGCCCTCCATGGCGGGTTTCTCCCCGGAGCCGTGGCCTGGGCACTAGGAAGGCCGGGCCTCCCCGACTCCCGGGAGGAGGGGCTAGCCCAGTTGCGCCCTGGCCCCCAAACCCTCTGGTGCCATCTGCCTGTCTCGGCACTTCTGACTCCACAGAGCCTTTCCTACATCTGGGCTGCCTGCCGTGGCAAAATGCAGGCGTGGGGTGAGGCCATGCCTTCTCTTTCCAGGAAAAAGTGAGCCCCTGGCCGAAGCAGCAGGCCCAGGCAGAGCCTTGAGCTTGAAGCCCAGTAGGTCTGTGGCCCTCAGGGCCAGAGCAATGCTTTCAAGGCAGGGAAGCGGCCTGCAAGCTGAGTGGGAGTGGGGGAGGGGAGGGAGACAGCTGAAGCCGAGTCCAGAAGGGCGGCGATGGAAGAGCTGCAGCTGGGTCAGAGCCTGGAGGGAGGGCGGGGCCTTCACTGAGGACCCCCCCCACCCCGAGGCCAGCCCTAGGCCCCGGCGGTCGCGCATGCGCCCTTGGCCTGTGCGGTGTGTGGGGGCTTGAACCCAAGCCCGCAGGGCTCCCGGAGCGGCCAGAGAAAGAAGGGCCCATGGAGATGTAGGCGAGGTGGGCAGGGGGCGCCACCTTACTCTCCTCAGCTCCCTGAGGGAGAGAGAGAGAGACAGAGACAGAGAGAGAGATCCCTGACCTCTGAGTCTCTGCCTCCACCGCTGGCTGGTGCCAACTCACGCGCCATCCCACTTCCAGCCATCACCCCCACGCCTGCCCCGGGGCCAGCCCCACCACAGAGAGGCCGGTTGGTTCCTGCTCACCTCTGTGCCGTCCCTTCCCGACCTGACCCCAGTGCAGGGGATAAGCTTCAGACAAGTCTTTCCATGTCCCTCTGCATGACAATAGACTTCCTCCCCTCTCCCATTCCACAGGCCCACCCGGGACATCCACCTTTGTCATTAGCTCAGGAGAGGATGCAAGATGAGAATCTCTGCTATTGTGTGGGGAGACTCAGTTTCCCGGGTTTCCCCCATGGACACATGTTCTTCAGCTGGGTCTGATTTTCTCCAGACAAGCTGTCTTGGGAAGGATTTGGCCAGCCCTAAGAACCTGAAGGGAAAGGGCGGAGGGGGGTTCTCTCTCTGCCCCCGACAGCCCCGAGCTGGGTCGGTCCCTCAGACCTGGCCAGGGGCAGCCCATCCCCCGGCGCCCTTCCCCGGGGCATCCAAGGGCAGGCTCGGCGCCAGCCCCACCCCGCTCGCCACTGCCCGACCATCGTCCTCCCTCGGGGGGCCTGGGCGGGACAGGGACCCGGCTGTGGGAGGCCTCCAGATCTCAGGCCTGGCACACCGTTTACCAGGCTGCTTCCTCCTCTGACGGGGGCCCAGCACACGCCCCAGGAGACTTGGCAGCCGCCCCCAGGGCTCTATCCTCTGGAACTCGTCCCCTTGGAAGGGGCCTGGCCCAGGTGCCAGGTTCGGCTGGTCGGCCAGCCTCCTTTGGAGAAAGCAGGCAAGCCGAGCCAGGCTTGCAGTGGCCCTGGCGTGACACCTGCCACCTCAGGCAGAGGGCCTCCCGCGTGCCCTCCATGGCGGGTTTCTCCCCGGAGCCGTGGCCTGGGCACTAGGAAGGCCGGGCCTCCCCGACTCCCGGGAGGAGGGGCTAGCCCAGTTGCGCCCTGGCCCCCAAACCCTCTGGTGCCATCTGCCTGTCTCGGCACTTCTGACTCCACAGAGCCTTTCCTACATCTGGGCTGCCTGCCGTGGCAAAATGCAGGCGTGGGGTGAGGCCATGCCTTCTCTTTCCAGGAAAAAGTGAGCCCCTGGCCGAAGCAGCAGGCCCAGGCAGAGCCTTGAGCTTGAAGCCCAGTAGGTCTGTGGCCCTCAGGGCCAGAGCAATGCTTTCAAGGCAGGGAAGCGGCCTGCAAGCTGAGTGGGAGTGGGGGAGGGGAGGGAGACAGCTGAAGCCGAGTCCAGAAGGGCGGCGATGGAAGAGCTGCAGCTGGGTCAGAGCCTGGAGGGAGGGCGGGGCCTTCACTGAGGACCCCCCCCCCCTGAGGCAAGCACTAGGCCCAGGCGGTCGCGCATGCTCCCTTGGCCTGTGCGGTGTGTGGGGGCTTGAACCCAAGCCCGCAGGGCTCCCGGAGCGGCCAGAGAAAGAAGGGCCCATGGAGAGGTAGGCGAGGTGGGCAGGGGGAGCCACCTTACTCTCCTCAGCTCCCTGAGGGAGAGAGAGAGAGACAGAGACAGAGAGAGAGATCCCTGACCTCTGAGTCTCTGCCTCCACCGCTGGCTGGTGCCAACTCACGCGCCATCCCACTTCCAGCCATCACCCCCACGCCTGCCCCGGGGCCAGCCCCACCACAGAGAGGCCGGTTGGTTCCTGCTCACCTCTGTGCCGTCCCTTCCCGACCTGACCCCAGTGCAGGGGATAAGCTTCAGACAAGTCTTTCCATGTCCCTCTGCATGACAATAGACTTCCTCCCCTCTCCCATTCCACAGGCCCACCCGGGACATCCACCTTTGTCATTAGCTCAGGAGAGGATGCAAGATGAGAATCTCTGCTATTGTGTGGGGAGACTCAGTTTCCCGGGTTTCCCCCATGGACACATGTTCTTCAGCTGGGTCTGATTTTCTCCAGACAAGCTGTCTTGGGAAGGATTTGGCCAGCCCTAAGAACCTGAAGGGAAAGGGCGGAGGGGGGTTCTCTCTCTGCCCCCGACAGCCCCGAGCTGGGTCGGTCCCTCAGACCTGGCCAGGGGCAGCCCATCCCCCGGCGCCCTTCCCCGGGGCATCCAAGGGCAGGCTCGGCGCCAGCCCCACCCCGCTCGCCACTGCCCGACCATCGTCCTCCCTCGGGGGGCCTGGGCGGGACAGGGACCCGGCTGTGGGAGGCCTCCAGATCTCAGGCCTGGCACACCGTTTACCAGGCTGCTTCCTCCTCTGACGGGGGCCCAGCACACGCCCCAGGAGACTTGGCAGCCGCCCCCAGGGCTCTATCCTCTGGAACTCGTCCCCTTGGAAGGGGCCTGGCCCAGGTGCCAGGTTCGGCTGGTCGGCCAGCCTCCTTTGGAGAAAGCAGGCAAGCCGAGCCAGGCTTGCAGTGGCCCTGGCGTGACACCTGCCACCTCAGGCAGAGGGCCTCCCGCGTGCCCTCCATGGCGGGTTTCTCCCCGGAGCCGTGGCCTGGGCACTAGGAAGGCCGGGCCTCCCCGACTCCCGGGAGGAGGGGCTAGCCCAGTTGCGCCCTGGCCCCCAAACCCTCTGGTGCCATCTGCCTGTCTCGGCACTTCTGACTCCACAGAGCCTTTCCTACATCTGGGCTGCCTGCCGTGGCAAAATGCAGGCGTGGGGTGAGGCCATGCCTTCTCTTTCCAGGAAAAAGTGAGCCCCTGGCCGAAGCAGCCGGCCCAGGCAGAGCCTTGAGCTTGAAGCCCAGTAGGTCTGTGGCCCTCAGGGCCAGAGCAATGCTTTCAAGGCAGGGAAGCGGCCTGCAAGCTGAGTGGGAGTGGGGGAGGGGAGGGAGACAGCTGAAGCCGAGTCCAGAAGGGCGGCGATGGAAGAGCTGCAGCTGGGTCAGAGCCTGGAGGGAGGGCGGGGCCTTCACTGAGGACCCCCCCCCCCTGAGGCCAGCACTAGGCCCAGGCGGTCGCGCATGCTCCCTTGGCCTGTGCGGTGTGTGGGGGCTTGAACCCAAGCCCGCAGGGCTCCCGGAGCGGCCAGAGAAAGAAGGGCCCATGGAGAGGTAGGCGAGGTGGGCAGGGGGAGCCACCTTACTCTCCTCAGCTCCCTGAGGGAGAGAGAGAGAGACAGAGACAGAGAGAGTGATCCCTGACCTCTGAGTCTCTGCCTCCACCGCTGGCTGGTGCCAACTCACGCGCCATCCCACTTCCAACCATCACACCCACGCCTGCCCCGGGGCCAGCCCCACCACAGAGAGGCCGGTTGATTCCTGCTCACCTCTGTGCCGTCCCTTCCCGACCTGACCCCAGTGCAGGGGATAAGCTTCAGACAAGTCTTTCCATGTCCCTCTGCATGACAATAGACTTCCTCCCCTCTCCCATTCCACAGGCCCACCCGGGACATCCACCTTTGTCATTAGCTCAGGAGAGAATGCAAGATGAGAATCTCTGCTATTGTGTGGGGAGACTCAGTTTCCCGGGTTTCCCCCATGGACACATGTTCTTCAGCTGGGTCTGATTTTCTCCAGACAAGCTGTCTTGGGAAGGATTTGGCCAGCCCTAAGAACCTGAAGGGAAAGGGCGGAGGGGGGTTCTCTCTCTGCCCCCGACAGCCCCGAGCTGGGTCGGTCCCTCAGACCTGGCCAGGGGCAGCCCATCCCCCGGCGCCCTTCCCCGGGGCATCCAAGGGCAGGCTCGGCGCCAGCCCCACCCCGCTCGCCACTGCCCGACCATCGTCCTCCCTCGGGGGGCCTGGGCGGGACAGAGACCCGGCTGTGGGAGGCCTCCAGATCTCAGGCCTGGCACACCGTTTACCAGGCTGCTTCCTCCTCTGACGGGGGCCCAGCACACGCCCCAGGAGACTTGGCAGCCGCCCCCAGGGCTCTATCCTCTGGAACTCGTCCCCTTGGAAGGGGCCTGGCCCAGGTGCCAGGTTCGGCTGGTCGGCCAGCCTCCTTTGGAGAAAGCAGGCAAGCCGAGCCAGGCTTGCAGTGGCCCTGGCGTGACACCTGCCACCTCAGGCAGAGGGCCTCCCGCGTGCCCTCCATGGCGGGTTTCTCCCCGGAGCCGTGGCCTGGGCACTAGGAAGGCCGGGCCTCCCCGACTCCCGGGAGGAGGGGCTAGCCCAGTTGCGCCCTGGCCCCCAAACCCTCTGGTGCCATCTGCCTGTCTCGGCACTTCTGACTCCACAGAGCCTTTCCTACATCTGGGCTGCCTGCCGTGGCAAACTGCAGGCGTGGGGTGAGGCCATGCCTTCTCTTTCCAGGAAAAAGTGAGCCCCTGGCCGAAGCAGCAGGCCCAGGCAGAGCCTTGAGCTTGAAGCCCAGTAGGTCTGTGGCCCTCAGGGCCAGAGCAATGCTTTCAAGGCAGGGAAGCGGCCTGCAAGCTGAGTGGGAGTGGGGGAGGGGAGGGAGACAGCTGAAGCCGAGTCCAGAAGGGCGGCAATGGAAGAGCTGCAGCTGGGTCAGAGCCTGGAGGGAGGGCGGGGCCTTCACTGAGGACCCCCCCCCCTGAGGCCAGCACTAGGCCCAGGCGGTCGCGCATGCTCCCTTGGCCTGTGCGGTGTGTGGGGGCTTGAACCCAAGCCCGCAGGGCTCCCGGAGCGGCCAGAGAAAGAAGGGCCCATGGAGAGGTAGGCGAGGTGGGCAGGGGGAGCCACCTTACTCTCCTCAGCTCCCTGAGGGAGAGAGAGAGAGACAGAGACAGAGAGAGAGATCCCTGACCTCTGAGTCTCTGCCTCCACCGCTGGCTGGTGCCAACTCACGCGCCATCCCACTTCCAGCCATCACCCCCACGCCTGCCCCGGGGCCAGCCCCACCACAGAGAGGCCGGTTGGTTCCTGCTCACCTCTGTGCCGTCCCTTCCCGACCTGACCCCAGTGCAGGGGATAAGCTTCAGACAAGTCTTTCCATGTCCCTCTGCATGACAATAGACTTCCTCCCCTCTCCCATTCCACAGGCCCACCCGGGACATCCACCTTTGTCATTAGCTCAGGAGAGGATGCAAGATGAGAATCTCTGCTATTGTGTGGGGAGACTCAGTTTCCCGGGTTTCCCCCATGGACACATGTTCTTCAGCTGGGTCTGATTTTCTCCAGACAAGCTGTCTTGGGAAGGATTTGGCCAGCCCTAAGAACCTGAAGGGAAAGGGCGGAGGGGGGTTCTCTCTCTGCCCCCGACAGCCCCGAGCTGGGTCGGTCCCTCAGACCTGGCCAGGGGCAGCCCATCCCCCGGCGCCCTTCCCCGGGGCATCCAAGGGCAGGCTCGGCGCCAGCCCCACCCCGCTCGCCACTGCCCGACCATCGTCCTCCCTCGGGGGGCCTGGGCGGGACAGGGACCCGGCTGTGGGAGGCCTCCAGATCTCAGGCCTGGCACACCGTTTACCAGGCTGCTTCCTCCTCTGACGGGGGCCCAGCACACGCCCCAGGAGACTTGGCAGCCGCCCCCAGGGCTCTATCCTCTGGAACTCGTCCCCTTGGAAGGGGCCTGGCCCAGGTGCCAGGTTCGGCTGGTCGGCCAGCCTCCTTTGGAGAAAGCAGGCAAGCCGAGCCAGGCTTGCAGTGGCCCTGGCGTGACACCTGCCACCTCAGGCAGAGGGCCTCCCGCGTGCCCTCCATGGCGGGTTTCTCCCCGGAGCCGTGGCCTGGGCACTAGGAAGGCCGGGCCTCCCCGACTCCCGGGAGGAGGGGCTAGCCCAGTTGCGCCCTGGCCCCCAAACCCTCTGGTGCCATCTGCCTGTCTCGGCACTTCTGACTCCACAGAGCCTTTCCTACATCTGGGCTGCCTGCCGTGGCAAAATGCAGGCGTGGGGTGAGGCCATGCCTTCTCTTTCCAGGAAAAAGTGAGCCCCTGGCCGAAGCAGCAGGCCCAGGCAGAGCCTTGAGCTTGAAGCCCAGTAGGTCTGTGGCCCTCAGGGCCAGAGCAATGCTTTCAAGGCAGGGAAGCGGCCTGCAAGCTGAGTGGGAGTGGGGGAGGGGAGGGAGACAGCTGAAGCCGAGTCCAGAAGGGCGGCGATGGAAGAGCTGCAGCTGGGTCAGAGCCTGGAGGGAGGGCGGGGCCTTCACTGAGGACCCCCCCCCCTGAGGCCAGCACTAGGCCCAGGCGGTCGCGCATGCTCCCTTGGCCTGTGCGGTGTGTGGGGGCTTGAACCCAAGCCCGCAGGGCTCCCGGAGCGGCCAGAGAAAGAAGGGCCCATGGAGAGGTAGGCGAGGTGGGCAGGGGGAGCCACCTTACTCTCCTCAGCTCCCTGAGGGAGAGAGAGAGAGACAGAGACAGAGAGAGAGATCCCTGACCTCTGAGTCTCTGCCTCCACCGCTGGCTGGTGCCAACTCACGCGCCATCCCACTTCCAGCCATCACCCCCACGCCTGCCCCGGGGCCAGCCCCACCACAGAGAGGCCGGTTGGTTCCTGCTCACCTCTGTGCCGTCCCTTCCCGACCTGACCCCAGTGCAGGGGATAAGCTTCAGACAAGTCTTTCCATGTCCCTCTGCATGACAATAGACTTCCTCCCCTCTCCCATTCCACAGGCCCACCCGGGACATCCACCTTTGTCATTAGCTCAGGAGAGGATGCAAGATGAGAATCTCTGCTATTGTGTGGGGAGACTCAGTTTCCCGGGTTTCCCCCATGGACACATGTTCTTCAGCTGGGTCTGATTTTCTCCAGACAAGCTGTCTTGGGAAGGATTTGGCCAGCCCTAAGAACCTGAAGGGAAAGGGCGGAGGGGGGTTCTCTCTCTGCCCCCGACAGCCCCGAGCTGGGTCGGTCCCTCAGACCTGGCCAGGGGCAGCCCATCCCCCGGCGCCCTTCCCCGGGGCATCCAAGGGCAGGCTCGGCGCCAGCCCCACCCCGCTCGCCACTGCCCGACCATCGTCCTCCCTCGGGGGGCCTGGGCGGGACAGGGACCCGGCTGTGGGAGGCCTCCAGATCTCAGGCCTGGCACACCGTTTACCAGGCTGCTTCCTCCTCTGACGGGGGCCCAGCACACGCCCCAGGAGACTTGGCAGCCGCCCCCAGGGCTCTATCCTCTGGAACTCGTCCCCTTGGAAGGGGCCTGGCCCAGGTGCCAGGTTCGGCTGGTCGGCCAGCCTCCTTTGGAGAAAGCAGGCAAGCCGAGCCAGGCTTGCAGTGGCCCTGGCGTGACACCTGCCACCTCAGGCAGAGGGCCTCCCGCGTGCCCTCCATGGCGGGTTTCTCCCCGGAGCCGTGGCCTGGGCACTAGGAAGGCCGGGCCTCCCCGACTCCCGGGAGGAGGGGCTAGCCCAGTTGCGCCCTGGCCCCCAAACCCTCTGGTGCCATCTGCCTGTCTCGGCACTTCTGACTCCACAGAGCCTTTCCTACATCTGGGCTGCCTGCCGTGGCAAAATGCAGGCGTGGGGTGAGGCCATGCCTTCTCTTTCCAGGAAAAAGTGAGCCCCTGGCCGAAGCAGCAGGCCCAGGCAGAGCCTTGAGCTTGAAGCCCAGTAGGTCTGTGGCCCTCAGGGCCAGAGCAATGCTTTCAAGGCAGGGAAGCGGCCTGCAAGCTGAGTGGGAGTGGGGGAGGGGAGGGAGACAGCTGAAGCCGAGTCCAGAAGGGCGGCGATGGAAGAGCTGCAGCTGGGTCAGAGCCTGGAGGGAGGGCGGGGCCTTCACTGAGGACCCCCCCCCCTGAGGCCAGCACTAGGCCCAGGCGGTCGCGCATGCTCCCTTGGCCTGTGCGGTGTGTGGGGGCTTGAACCCAAGCCCGCAGGGCTCCCGGAGCGGCCAGAGAAAGAAGGGCCCATGGAGAGGTAGGCGAGGTGGGCAGGGGGAGCCACCTTACTCTCCTCAGCTCCCTGAGGGAGAGAGAGAGAGACAGAGACAGAGAGAGAGATCCCTGACCTCTGAGTCTCTGCCTCCACCGCTGGCTGGTGCCAACTCACGCGCCATCCCACTTCCAGCCATCACCCCCACGCCTGCCCCGGGGCCAGCCCCACCACAGAGAGGCCGGTTGGTTCCTGCTCACCTCTGTGCCGTCCCTTCCCGACCTGACCCCAGTGCAGGGGATAAGCTTCAGACAAGTCTTTCCATGTCCCTCTGCATGACAATAGACTTCCTCCCCTCTCCCATTCCACAGGCCCACCCGGGACATCCACCTTTGTCATTAGCTCAGGAGAGGATGCAAGATGAGAATCTCTGCTATTGTGTGGGGAGACTCAGTTTCCCGGGTTTCCCCCATGGACACATGTTCTTCAGCTGGGTCTGATTTTCTCCAGACAAGCTGTCTTGGGAAGGATTTGGCCAGCCCTAAGAACCTGAAGGGAAAGGGCGGAGGGGGGTTCTCTCTCTGCCCCCGACAGCCCCGAGCTGGGTCGGTCCCTCAGACCTGGCCAGGGGCAGCCCATCCCCCGGCGCCCTTCCCCGGGGCATCCAAGGGCAGGCTCGGCGCCAGCCCCACCCCGCTCGCCACTGCCCGACCATCGTCCTCCCTCGGGGGGCCTGGGCGGGACAGAGACCCGGCTGTGGGAGGCCTCCAGATCTCAGGCCTGGCACACCGTTTACCAGGCTGCTTCCTCCTCTGACGGGGGCCCAGCACACGCCCCAGGAGACTTGGCAGCCGCCCCCAGGGCTCTATCCTCTGGAACTCGTCCCCTTGGAAGGGGCCTGGCCCAGGTGCCAGGTTCGGCTGGTCGGCCAGCCTCCTTTGGAGAAAGCAGGCAAGCCGAGCCAGGCTTGCAGTGGCCCTGGCGTGACACCTGCCACCTCAGGCAGAGGGCCTCCCGCGTGCCCTCCATGGCGGGTTTCTCCCCGGAGCCGTGGCCTGGGCACTAGGAAGGCCGGGCCTCCCCGACTCCCGGGAGGAGGGGCTAGCCCAGTTGCGCCCTGGCCCCCAAACCCTCTGGTGCCATCTGCCTGTCTCGGCACTTCTGACTCCACAGAGCCTTTCCTACATCTGGGCTGCCTGCCGTGGCAAACTGCAGGCGTGGGGTGAGGCCATGCCTTCTCTTTCCAGGAAAAAGTGAGCCCCTGGCCGAAGCAGCAGGCCCAGGCAGAGCCTTGAGCTTGAAGCCCAGTAGGTCTGTGGCCCTCAGGGCCAGAGCAATGCTTTCAAGGCAGGGAAGCGGCCTGCAAGCTGAGTGGGAGTGGGGGAGGGGAGGGAGACAGCTGAAGCCGAGTCCAGAAGGGCGGCAATGGAAGAGCTGCAGCTGGGTCAGAGCCTGGAGGGAGGGCGGGGCCTTCACTGAGGACCCCCCCCCCTGAGGCCAGCACTAGGCCCAGGCGGTCGCGCATGCTCCCTTGGCCTGTGCGGTGTGTGGGGGCTTGAACCCAAGCCCGCAGGGCTCCCGGAGCGGCCAGAGAAAGAAGGGCCCATGGAGAGGTAGGCGAGGTGGGCAGGGGGAGCCACCTTACTCTCCTCAGCTCCCTGAGGGAGAGAGAGAGAGACAGAGACAGAGAGAGAGATCCCTGACCTCTGAGTCTCTGCCTCCACCGCTGGCTGGTGCCAACTCACGCGCCATCCCACTTCCAGCCATCACCCCCACGCCTGCCCCGGGGCCAGCCCCACCACAGAGAGGCCGGTTGGTTCCTGCTCACCTCTGTGCCGTCCCTTCCCGACCTGACCCCAGTGCAGGGGATAAGCTTCAGACAAGTCTTTCCATGTCCCTCTGCATGACAATAGACTTCCTCCCCTCTCCCATTCCACAGGCCCACCCGGGACATCCACCTTTGTCATTAGCTCAGGAGAGGATGCAAGATGAGAATCTCTGCTATTGTGTGGGGAGACTCAGTTTCCCGGGTTTCCCCCATGGACACATGTTCTTCAGCTGGGTCTGATTTTCTCCAGACAAGCTGTCTTGGGAAGGATTTGGCCAGCCCTAAGAACCTGAAGGGAAAGGGCGGAGGGGGGTTCTCTCTCTGCCCCCGACAGCCCCGAGCTGGGTCGGTCCCTCAGACCTGGCCAGGGGCAGCCCATCCCCCGGCGCCCTTCCCCGGGGCATCCAAGGGCAGGCTCGGCGCCAGCCCCACCCCGCTCGCCACTGCCCGACCATCGTCCTCCCTCGGGGGGCCTGGGCGGGACAGGGACCCGGCTGTGGGAGGCCTCCAGATCTCAGGCCTGGCACACCGTTTACCAGGCTGCTTCCTCCTCTGACGGGGGCCCAGCACACGCCCCAGGAGACTTGGCAGCCGCCCCCAGGGCTCTATCCTCTGGAACTCGTCCCCTTGGAAGGGGCCTGGCCCAGGTGCCAGGTTCGGCTGGTCGGCCAGCCTCCTTTGGAGAAAGCAGGCAAGCCGAGCCAGGCTTGCAGTGGCCCTGGCGTGACACCTGCCACCTCAGGCAGAGGGCCTCCCGCGTGCCCTCCATGGCGGGTTTCTCCCCGGAGCCGTGGCCTGGGCACTAGGAAGGCCGGGCCTCCCCGACTCCCGGGAGGAGGGGCTAGCCCAGTTGCGCCCTGGCCCCCAAACCCTCTGGTGCCATCTGCCTGTCTCGGCACTTCTGACTCCACAGAGCCTTTCCTACATCTGGGCTGCCTGCCGTGGCAAAATGCAGGCGTGGGGTGAGGCCATGCCTTCTCTTTCCAGGAAAAAGTGAGCCCCTGGCCGAAGCAGCAGGCCCAGGCAGAGCCTTGAGCTTGAAGCCCAGTAGGTCTGTGGCCCTCAGGGCCAGAGCAATGCTTTCAAGGCAGGGAAGCGGCCTGCAAGCTGAGTGGGAGTGGGGGAGGGGAGGGAGACAGCTGAAGCCGAGTCCAGAAGGGCGGCGATGGAAGAGCTGCAGCTGGGTCAGAGCCTGGAGGGAGGGCGGGGCCTTCACTGAGGACCCCCCCCCCTGAGGCCAGCACTAGGCCCAGGCGGTCGCGCATGCTCCCTTGGCCTGTGCGGTGTGTGGGGGCTTGAACCCAAGCCCGCAGGGCTCCCGGAGCGGCCAGAGAAAGAAGGGCCCATGGAGAGGTAGGCGAGGTGGGCAGGGGGAGCCACCTTACTCTCCTCAGCTCCCTGAGGGAGAGAGAGAGAGACAGAGACAGAGAGAGAGATCCCTGACCTCTGAGTCTCTGCCTCCACCGCTGGCTGGTGCCAACTCACGCGCCATCCCACTTCCAGCCATCACCCCCACGCCTGCCCCGGGGCCAGCCCCACCACAGAGAGGCCGGTTGGTTCCTGCTCACCTCTGTGCCGTCCCTTCCCGACCTGACCCCAGTGCAGGGGATAAGCTTCAGACAAGTCTTTCCATGTCCCTCTGCATGACAATAGACTTCCTCCCCTCTCCCATTCCACAGGCCCACCCGGGACATCCACCTTTGTCATTAGCTCAGGAGAGGATGCAAGATGAGAATCTCTGCTATTGTGTGGGGAGACTCAGTTTCCCGGGTTTCCCCCATGGACACATGTTCTTCAGCTGGGTCTGATTTTCTCCAGACAAGCTGTCTTGGGAAGGATTTGGCCAGCCCTAAGAAGCTGAAGGGAAAGGGCGGAGGGGGGTTCTCTCTCTGCCCCCGACAGCCCCGAGCTGGGTCGGTCCCTCAGACCTGGCCAGGGGCAGCCCATCCCCCGGCGCCCTTCCCCGGGGCATCCAAGGGCAGGCTCGGCGCCAGCCCCACCCCGCTCGCCACTGCCCGACCATCGTCCTCCCTCGGGGGGCCTGGGCGGGACAGGGACCCGGCTGTGGGAGGCCTCCAGATCTCAGGCCTGGCACACCGTTTACCAGGCTGCTTCCTCCTCTGACGGGGGCCCAGCACACGCCCCAGGAGACTTGGCAGCCGCCCCCAGGGCTCTATCCTCTGGAACTCGTCCCCTTGGAAGGGGCCTGGCCCAGGTGCCAGGTTCGGCTGGTCGGCCAGCCTCCTTTGGAGAAAGCAGGCAAGCCGAGCCAGGCTTGCAGTGGCCCTGGCGTGACACCTGCCACCTCAGGCAGAGGGCCTCCCGCGTGCCCTCCATGGCGGGTTTCTCCCCGGAGCCGTGGCCTGGGCACTAGGAAGGCCGGGCCTCCCCGACTCCCGGGAGGAGGGGCTAGCCCAGTTGCGCCCTGGCCCCCAAACCCTCTGGTGCCATCTGCCTGTCTCGGCACTTCTGACTCCGCAGAGCCTTTCCTACATCTGGGCTGCCTGCCGTGGCAAAGTGCAGGCGTGGGGTGAGGCCATGCCTTCTCTTTCCAGGAAAAAGTGAGCCCCTGGCCGAAGCAGCAGGCCCAGGCAGAGCCTTGAGCTTGAAGCCCAGTAGGTCTGTGGCCCTCAGGGCCAGAGCAATGCTTTCAAGGCAGGGAAGCGGCCTGCAAGCTGAGTGGGAGTGGGGGAGGGGAGGGAGACAGCTGAAGCCGAGTCCAGAAGGGCGGCGATGGAAGAGCTGCAGCTGGGTCAGAGCCTGGAGGGAGGGCGGGGCATTCACTGAGGACCCCCCCCCCCCCCGAGGCCAGCCCTAGGCCCAGGCGGTCGCGCATGCGCCCTTGGCCTGTGCGGTGTGTGGGGGCTTGAACCCAAGCCCGCAGGGCTCCCGGAGCGGCCAGAGAAAGAAGGGCCCATGGAGAGGTAGGCGAGGTGGGCAGGGGGCGCCACCTTACTCTCCTCAGCTCCCTGAGGGAGAGAGAGAGAGACAGAGACAGAGAGAGAGATCCCTGACCTCTGAGTCTCTGCCTCCACCGCTGGCTGGTGCCAACTCACGCGCCATCCCACTTCCAGCCATCACCCCCACGCCTGCCCCGGGGCCAGCCCCACCACAGAGAGGCCGGTTGGTTCCTGCTCACCTCTGTGCCGTCCCTTCCCGACCTGACCCCAGTGCAGGGGATAAGCTTCAGACAAGTCTTTCCATGTCCCTCTGCATGACAATAGACTTCCTCCCCTCTCCCATTCCACAGGCCCACCCGGGACATCCACCTTTGTCATTAGCTCAGGAGAGGATGCAAGATGAGAATCTCTGCTATTGTGTGGGGAGACTCAGTTTCCCGGGTTTCCCCCATGGACACATGTTCTTCAGCTGGGTCTGATTTTCTCCAGACAAGCTGTCTTGGGAAGGATTTGGCCAGCCCTAAGAACCTGAAGGGAAAGGGCGGAGGGGGGTTCTCTCTCTGCCCCCGACAGCCCCGAGCTGGGTCGGTCCCTCAGACCTGGCCAGGGGCAGCCCATCCCCCGGCGCCCTTCCCCGGGGCATCCAAGGGCAGGCTCGGCGCCAGCCCCACACCGCTCGCCACTGCCCGACCATCGTCCTCCCTCGGGGGGCCTGGGCAGGACAGGGACCCGGCTGTGGGAGGCCTCCAGATCTCAGGCCTGGCACACCGTTTACCAGGCTGCTTCCTCCTCTGACGGGGGCCCAGCACACGCCCCAGGAGACTTGGCAGCCACCCCCAGGGCTCTATCCTCTGGAACTCGTAACCTTGGAAGGGGCCTGGCCCAGGTGCCAGGTTCGGCTGGTCGGCCAGCCTCCTTTGGAGAAAGCAGGCAAGCCGAGCCAGGCTTGCAGTGGCCCTGGCGTGACACCTGCCACCTCAGGCAGAGGGCCTCCCGCGTGCCCTCCATGGCGGGTTTCTCCCCGGAGCCGTGGCCTGGGCACTAGGAAGGCCGGGCCTCCCCGACTCCCGGGAGGAGGGGCTAGCCCAGTTGCGCCCTGGCCCCCAAACCCTCTGGTGCCATCTGCCTGTCTCGGCACTTCTGACTCCACAGAGCCTTTCCTACATCTGGGCTGCCTGCCGTGGCAAAGTGCAGGCGTGGGGTGAGGCCATGCCTTCTCTTTCCAGGAATAAGTGAGCCCCTGGCCGAAGCAGCAGGCCCAGGCAGAGCCTTGAGCTTGAAGCCCAGTAGGTCTGTGGCCCTCAGGGCCAGAGCAATGCTTTCAAGGCAGGGAAGCGGCCTGCAAGCTGAGTGGGAGTGGGGGAGGGGAGGGAGACAGCTGAAGCCGAGTCCAGAAGGGCGGCGATGGAAGAGCTGCAGCTGGGTCAGAGCCTGGAGGGAGGGCGGGGCCTTCACTGAGGACCCCCCCCCCCTGAGGCAAGCACTAGGCCCAGGCGGTCGCGCATGCTCCCTTGGCCTGTGCGGTGTGTGGGGGCTTGAACCCAAGCCCGCAGGGCTCCCGGAGCGGCCAGAGAAAGAAGGGCCCATGGAGAGGTAGGCGAGGTGGGCAGGGGGAGCCACCTTACTCTCCTCAGCTCCCTGAGGGAGAGAGAGAGAGACAGAGACAGAGAGAGAGATCCCTGACCTCTGAGTCTCTGCCTCCACCGCTGGCTGGTGCCAACTCACGCGCCATCCCACTTCCAGCCATCACCCCCACGCCTGCCCCGGGGCCAGCCCCACCACAGAGAGGCCGGTTGGTTCCTGCTCACCTCTGTGCCGTCCCTTCCCGACCTGACCCCAGTGCAGGGGATAAGCTTCAGACAAGTCTTTCCATGTCCCTCTGCATGACAATAGACTTCCTCCCCTCTCCCATTCCACAGGCCCACCCGGGACATCCACCTTTGTCATTAGCTCAGGAGAGGATGCAAGATGAGAATCTCTGCTATTGTGTGGGGAGACTCAGTTTCCCGGGTTTCCCCCATGGACACATGTTCTTCAGCTGGGTCTGATTTTCTCCAGACAAGCTGTCTTGGGAAGGATTTGGCCAGCCCTAAGAACCTGAAGGGAAAGGGCGGAGGGGGGTTCTCTCTCTGCCCCCGACAGCCCCGAGCTGGGTCGGTCCCTCAGACCTGGCCAGGGGCAGCCCATCCCCCGGCGCCCTTCCCCGGGGCATCCAAGGGCAGGCTCGGCGCCAGCCCCACCCCGCTCGCCACTGCCCGACCATCGTCCTCCCTCGGGGGGCCTGGGCGGGACAGGGACCCGGCTGTGGGAGGCCTCCAGATCTCAGGCCTGGCACACCGTTTACCAGGCTGCTTCCTCCTCTGACGGGGGCCCAGCACACGCCCCAGGAGACTTGGCAGCCGCCCCCAGGGCTCTATCCTCTGGAACTCGTCCCCTTGGAAGGGGCCTGGCCCAGGTGCCAGGTTCGGCTGGTCGGCCAGCCTCCTTTGGAGAAAGCAGGCAAGCCGAGCCAGGCTTGCAGTGGCCCTGGCGTGACACCTGCCACCTCAGGCAGAGGGCCTCCTGCGTGCCCTCCATGGCGGGTTTCTCCCCGGAGCCGTGGCCTGGGCACTAGGAAGGCCGGGCCTCCCCGACTCCCGGGAGGAGGGGCTAGCCCAGTTGCGCCCTGGCCCCCAAACCCTCTGGTGCCATCTGCCTGTCTCGGCACTTCTGACTCCACAGAGCCTTTCCTACATCTGGGCTGCCTGCCGTGGCAAAATGCAGGCGTGGGGTGAGGCCATGCCTTCTCTTTCCAGGAAAAAGTGAGCCCCTGGCCGAAGCAGCAGGCCCAGGCAGAGCCTTGAGCTTGAAGCCCAGTAGGTCTGTGGCCCTCAGGGCCAGAGCAATGCTTTCAAGGCAGGGAAGCGGCCTGCAAGCTGAGTGGGAGTGGGGGAGGGGAGGGAGACAGCTGAAGCCGAGTCCAGAAGGGCGGCGATGGAAGAGCTGCAGCTGGGTCAGAGCCTGGAGGGAGGGCGGGGCCTTCACTGAGGACCCCCCCCCCCTGAGGCAAGCACTAGGCCCAGGCGGTCGCGCATGCTCCCTTGGCCTGTGCGGTGTGTGGGGGCTTGAACCCAAGCCCGCAGGGCTCCCGGAGCGGCCAGAGAAAGAAGGGCCCATGGAGAGGTAGGCGAGGTGGGCAGGGGGAGCCACCTTACTCTCCTCAGCTCCCTGAGGGAGAGAGAGAGAGACAGAGACAGAGAGAGAGATCCCTGACCTCTGAGTCTCTGCCTCCACCGCTGGCTGGTGCCAACTCACGCGCCATCCCACTTCCAGCCATCACCCCCACGCCTGCCCCGGGGCCAGCCCCACCACAGAGAGGCCGGTTGGTTCCTGCTCACCTCTGTGCCGTCCCTTCCCGACCTGACCCCAGTGCAGGGGATAAGCTTCAGACAAGTCTTTCCATGTCCCTCTGCATGACAATAGACTTCCTCCCCTCTCCCATTCCACAGGCCCACCCGGGACATCCACCTTTGTCATTAGCTCAGGAGAGGATGCAAGATGAGAATCTCTGCTATTGTGTGGGGAGACTCAGTTTCCCGGGTTTCCCCCATGGACACATGTTCTTCAGCTGGGTCTGATTTTCTCCAGACAAGCTGTCTTGGGAAGGATTTGGCCAGCCCTAAGAACCTGAAGGGAAAGGGCGGAGGGGGGTTCTCTCTCTGCCCCCGACAGCCCCGAGCTGGGTCGGTCCCTCAGACCTGGCCAGGGGCAGCCCATCCCCCGGCGCCCTTCCCCGGGGCATCCAAGGGCAGGCTCGGCGCCAGCCCCACCCCGCTCGCCACTGCCCGACCATCGTCCTCCCTCGGGGGGCCTGGGCGGGACAGGGACCCGGCTGTGGGAGGCCTCCAGATCTCAGGCCTGGCACACCGTTTACCAGGCTGCTTCCTCCTCTGACGGGGGCCCAGCACACGCCCCAGGAGACTTGGCAGCCGCCCCCAGGGCTCTATCCTCTGGAACTCGTCCCCTTGGAAGGGGCCTGGCCCAGGTGCCAGGTTCGGCTGGTCGGCCAGCCTCCTTTGGAGAAAGCAGGCAAGCCGAGCCAGGCTTGCAGTGGCCCTGGCGTGACACCTGCCACCTCAGGCAGAGGGCCTCCCGCGTGCCCTCCATGGCGGGTTTCTCCCCGGAGCCGTGGCCTGGGCACTAGGAAGGCCGGGCCTCCCCGACTCCCGGGAGGAGGGGCTAGCCCAGTTGCGCCCTGGCCCCCAAACCCTCTGGTGCCATCTGCCTGTCTCGGCACTTCTGACTCCACAGAGCCTTTCCTACATCTGGGCTGCCTGCCGTGGCAAAATGCAGGCGTGGGGTGAGGCCATGCCTTCTCTTTCCAGGAAAAAGTGAGCCCCTGGCCGAAGCAGCAGGCCCAGGCAGAGCCTTGAGCTTGAAGCCCAGTAGGTCTGTGGCCCTCAGGGCCAGAGCAATGCTTTCAAGGCAGGGAAGCGGCCTGCAAGCTGAGTGGGAGTGGGGGAGGGGAGGGAGACAGCTGAAGCCGAGTCCAGAAGGGCGGCGATGGAAGAGCTGCAGCTGGGTCAGAGCCTGGAGGGAGGGCGGGGCCTTCACTGAGGACCCCCCCCCCCTGAGGCCAGCACTAGGCCCAGGCGGTCGCGCATGCTCCCTTGGCCTGTGCGGTGTGTGGGGGCTTGAACCCAAGCCCGCAGGGCTCCCGGAGCGGCCAGAGAAAGAAGGGCCCATGGAGAGGTAGGCGAGGTGGGCAGGGGGAGCCACCTTACTCTCCTCAGCTCCCTGAGGGAGAGAGAGAGAGACAGAGACAGAGAGAGAGATCCCTGACCTCTGAGTCTCTGCCTCCACCGCTGGCTGGTGCCAACTCACGCGCCATCCCACTTCCAGCCATCACCCCCACGCCTGCCCCGGGGCCAGCCCCACCACAGAGAGGCCGGTTGGTTCCTGCTCACCTCTGTGCCGTCCCTTCCCGACCTGACCCCAGTGCAGGGGATAAGCTTCAGACAAGTCTTTCCATGTCCCTCTGCATGACAATAGACTTCCTCCCCTCTCCCATTCCACAGGCCCACCCGGGACATCCACCTTTGTCATTAGCTCAGGAGAGGATGCAAGATGAGAATCTCTGCTATTGTGTGGGGAGACTCAGTTTCCCGGGTTTCCCCCATGGACACATGTTCTTCAGCTGGGTCTGATTTTCTCCAGACAAGCTGTCTTGGGAAGGATTTGGCCAGCCCTAAGAACCTGAAGGGAAAGGGCGGAGGGGGGTTCTCTCTCTGCCCCCGACAGCCCCGAGCTGGGTCGGTCCCTCAGACCTGGCCAGGGGCAGCCCATCCCCCGGCGCCCTTCCCCGGGGCATCCAAGGGCAGGCTCGGCGCCAGCCCCACCCCGCTCGCCACTGCCCGACCATCATCCTCCCTCGGGGGGCCTGGGCGGGACAGGGACCCGGCTGTGGGAGGCCTCCAGATCTCAGGCCTGGCACACCGTTTACCAGGCTGCTTCCTCCTCTGACGGGGGCCCAGCACACGCCCCAGGAGACTTGGCAGCCGCCCCCAGGGCTCTATCCTCTGGAACTCGTCCCCTTGGAAGGGGCCTGGCCCAGGTGCCAGGTTCGGCTGGTCGGCCAGCCTCCTTTGGAGAAAGCAGGCAAGCCGAGCCAGGCTTGCAGTGGCCCTGGCGTGACACCTGCCACCTCAGGCAGAGGGCCTCCCGCGTGCCCTCCATGGCGGGTTTCTCCCCGGAGCCGTGGCCTGGGCACTAGGAAGGCCGGGCCTCCCCGACTCCCGGGAGGAGGGGCTAGCCCAGTTGCGCCCTGGCCCCCAAACCCTCTGGTGCCATCTGCCTGTCTCGGCACTTCTGACTCCACAGAGCCTTTCCTACATCTGGGCTGCCTGCCGTGGCAAAATGCAGGCGTGGGGTGAGGCCATGCCTTCTCTTTCCAGGAAAAAGTGAGCCCCTGGCCGAAGCAGCAGGCCCAGGCAGAGCCTTGAGCTTGAAGCCCAGTAGGTCTGTGGCCCTCAGGGCCAGAGCAATGCTTTCAAGGCAGGGAAGCGGCCTGCAAGCTGAGTGGGAGTGGGGGAGGGGAGGGAGACAGCTGAAGCCGAGTCCAGAAGGGCGGCGATGGAAGAGCTGCAGCTGGGTCAGAGCCTGGAGGGAGGGCGGGGCCTTCACTGAGGACCCCCCCCCCCCGAGGCCAGCACTAGGCCCAGGCGGTCGCGCATGCTCCCTTGGCCTGTGCGGTGTGTGTGGGCTTGAACCCAAGCCCGCAGGGCTCCCGGAGCGGCCAGAGAAAGAAGGGCCCATGGAGAGGTAGGCGAGGTGGGCAGGGGGAGCCACCTTACTCTCCTCAGCTCCCTGAGGGAGAGAGAGAGAGACAGAGACAGAGAGAGAGATCCCTGACCTCTGAGTCTCTGCCTCCACCGCTGGCTGGTGCCAACTCACGCGCCATCCCACTTCCAGCCATCACCCCCACGCCTGCCCCGGGGCCAGCCCCACCACAGAGAGGCCGGTTGGTTCCTGCTCACCTCTGTGCCGTCCCTTCCCGACCTGACCCCAGTGCAGGGGATAAGCTTCAGACAAGTCTTTCCATGTCCCTCTGCATGACAATAGACTTCCTCCCCTCTCCCATTCCACAGGCCCACCCGGGACATCCACCTTTGTCATTAGCTCAGGAGAGGATGCAAGATGAGAATCTCTGCTATTGTGTGGGGAGACACAGTTTCCCGGGTTTCCCCCATGGACACATGTTCTTCAGCTGGGTCTGATTTTCTCCAGACAAGCTGTCTTGGGAAGGATTTGGCCAGCCCTAAGAACCTGAAGGGAAAGGGCGGAGGGGGGTTCTCTCTCTGCCCCCGACAGCCCCGAGCTGGGTCGGTCCCTCAGACCTGGCCAGGGGCAGCCCATCCCCCGGCGCCCTTCCCCGGGGCATCCAAGGGCAGGCTCGGCGCCAGCCCCACCCCGCTCGCCACTGCCCGACCATCGTCCTCCCTCGGGGGGCCTGGGCGGGACAGGGACCCGGCTGTGGGAGGCCTCCAGATCTCAGGCCTGGCACACCGTTTACCAGGCTGCTTCCTCCTCTGACGGGGGCCCAGCACACGCCCCAGGAGACTTGGCAGCCGCCCCCAGGGCTCTATCCTCTGGAACTCGTCCCCTTGGAAGGGGCCTGGCCCAGGTGCCAGGTTCGGCTGGTCGGCCAGCCTCCTTTGGAGAAAGCAGGCAAGCCGAGCCAGGCTTGCAGTGGCCCTGGCGTGACACCTGCCACCTCAGGCAGAGGGCCTCCCGCGTGCCCTCCATGGCGGGTTTCTCCCCGGAGCCGTGGCCTGGGCACTAGGAAGGCCGGGCCTCCCCGACTCCCGGGAGGAGGGGCTAGCCCAGTTGCGCCCTGGCCCCCAAACCCTCTGGTGCCATCTGCCTGTCTCGGCACTTCTGACTCCACAGAGCCTTTCCTACATCTGGGCTGCCTGCCGTGGCAAAGTGCAGGCGTGGGGTGAGGCCATGCCTTCTCTTTCCAGGAATAAGTGAGCCCCTGGCCGAAGCAGCAGGCCCAGGCAGAGCCTTGAGCTTGAAGCCCAGTAGGTCTGTGGCCCTCAGGGCCAGAGCAATGCTTTCAAGGCAGGGAAGCGGCCTGCAAGCTGAGTGGGAGTGGGGGAGGGGAGGGAGACAGCTGAAGCCGAGTCCAGAAGGGCGGCGATGGAAGAGCTGCAGCTGGGTCAGAGCCTGGAGGGAGGGCGGGGCCTTCACTGAGGACCCCCCCCACCCCGAGGCCAGCCCTAGGCCCCGGCGGTCGCGCATGCGCCCTTGGCCTGTGCGGTGTGTGGGGGCTTGAACCCAAGCCCGCAGGGCTCCCGGAGCGGCCAGAGAAAGAAGGGCCCATGGAGATGTAGGCGAGGTGGGCAGGGGGCGCCACCTTACTCTCCTCAGCTCCCTGAGGGAGAGAGAGAGAGACAGAAACAGAGAGAGTGATCCCTGACCTCTGAGTCTCTGCCTCCACCGCTGGCTGGTGCCAACTCACGCGCCATCCCACTTCCAGCCATCACCCCCACGCCTGCCCCGGGGCCAGCCCCACCACAGAGAGGCCGGTTGGTTCCTGCTCACCTCTGTGCCGTCCCTTCCCGACCTGACCCCAGTGCAGGGGATAAGCTTCAGACAAGTCTTTCCATGTCCCTCTGCATGACAATAGACTTCCTCCCCTCTCCCATTCCACAGGCCCACCCGGGACATCCACCTTTGTCATTAGCTCAGGAGAGGATGCAAGATGAGAATCTCTGCTATTGTGTGGGGAGACTCAGTTTCCCGGGTTTCCCCCATGGACACATGTTCTTCAGCTGGGTCTGATTTTCTCCAGACAAGCTGTCTTGGGAAGGATTTGGCCAGCCCTAAGAAGCTGAAGGGAAAGGGCGGAGGGGGGTTCTCTCTCTGCCCCCGACAGCCCCGAGCTGGGTCGGTCCCTCAGACCTGGCCAGGGGCAGCCCATCCCCCGGCGCCCTTCCCCGGGGCATCCAAGGGCAGGCTCGGCGCCAGCCCCACCCCGCTCGCCACTGCCCGACCATCGTCCTCCCTCGGGGGGCCTGGGCGGGACAGGGACCCGGCTGTGGGAGGCCTCCAGATCTCAGGCCTGGCACACCGTTTACCAGGCTGCTTCCTCCTCTGACGGGGGCCCAGCACACGCCCCAGGAGACTTGGCAGCCGCCCCCAGGGCTCTATCCTCTGGAACTCGTCCCCTTGGAAGGGGCCTGGCCCAGGTGCCAGGTTCGGCTGGTCGGCCAGCCTCCTTTGGAGAAAGCAGGCAAGCCGAGCCAGGCTTGCAGTGGCCCTGGCGTGACACCTGCCACCTCAGGCAGAGGGCCTCCCGCGTGCCCTCCATGGCGGGTTTCTCCCCGGAGCCGTGGCCTGGGCACTAGGAAGGCCGGGCCTCCCCGACTCCCGGGAGGAGGGGCTAGCCCAGTTGCGCCCTGGCCCCCAAACCCTCTGGTGCCATCTGCCTGTCTCGGCACTTCTGACTCCACAGAGCCTTTCCTACATCTGGGCTGCCTGCCGTGGCAAAGTGCAGGCGTGGGGTGAGGCCATGCCTTCTCTTTCTAGGAAAAAGTGAGCCCCTGGCCGAAGCAGCAGGCCCAGGCAGAGCCTTGAGCTTGAAGCCCAGTAGGTCTGTGGCCCTCAGGGCCAGAGCAATGCTTTCAAGGCAGGGAAGCGGCCTGCAAGCTGAGTGGGAGTGGGGGAGGGGAGGGAGACAGCTGAAGCCGAGTCCAGAAGGGCGGCGATGGAAGAGCTGCAGCTGGGTCAGAGCCTGGAGGGAGGGCGGGGCCTTCACTGAGGACCCCCCCCCCCCCGAGGCCAGCCCTAGGCCCAGGCGGTCGCGCATGCGCCCTTGGCCTGTGCGGTGTGTGGGGGCTTGAACCCAAGCCCGCAGGGCTCCCGGAGCGGCCAGAGAAAGAAGGGCCCATGGAGAGGTAGGCGAGGTGGGCAGGGGGCGCCACCTTACTCTCCTCAGCTCCCTGAGGGAGAGAGAGAGAGACAGAGACAGAGAGAGAGATCCCTGACCTCTGAGTCTCTGCCTCCACCGCTGGCTGGTGCCAACTCACGCGCCATCCCACTTCCAGCCATCACCCCCACGCCTGCCCCGGGGCCAGCCCCACCACAGAGAGGCCGGTTGGTTCCTGCTCACCTCTGTGCCGTCCCTTCCCGACCTGACCCCAGTGCAGGGGATAAGCTTCAGACAAGTCTTTCCATGTCCCTCTGCATGACAATAGACTTCCTCCCCTCTCCCATTCCACAGGCCCACCCGGGACATCCACCTTTGTCATTAGCTCAGGAGAGGATGCAAGATGAGAATCTCTGCTATTGTGTGGGGAGACTCAGTTTCCCGGGTTTCCCCCATGGACACATGTTCTTCAGCTGGGTCTGATTTTCTCCAGACAAGCTGTCTTGGGAAGGATTTGGCCAGCCCTAAGAACCTGAAGGGAAAGGGCGGAGGGGGGTTCTCTCTCTGCCCCCGACAGCCCCGAGCTGGGTCGGTCCCTCAGACCTGGCCAGGGGCAGCCCATCCCCCGGCGCCCTTCCCCGGGGCATCCAAGGGCAGGCTCGGCGCCAGCCCCACCCCGCTCGCCACTGCCCGACCATCGTCCTCCCTCGGGGGGCCTGGGCGGGACAGGGACCCGGCTGTGGGAGGCCTCCAGATCTCAGGCCTGGCACACCGTTTACCAGGCTGCTTCCTCCTCTGACGGGGGCCCAGCACACGCCCCAGGAGACTTGGCAGCCGCCCCCAGGGCTCTATCCTCTGGAACTCGTCCCCTTGGAAGGGGCCTGGCCCAGGTGCCAGGTTCGGCTGGTCGGCCAGCCTCCTTTGGAGAAAGCAGGCAAGCCGAGCCAGGCTTGCAGTGGCCCTGGCGTGACACCTGCCACCTCAGGCAGAGGGCCTCCCGCGTGCCCTCCATGGCGGGTTTCTCCCCGGAGCCGTGGCCTGGGCACTAGGAAGGCCGGGCCTCCCCGACTCCCGGGAGGAGGGGCTAGCCCAGTTGCGCCCTGGCCCCCAAACCCTCTGGTGCCATCTGCCTGTCTCGGCACTTCTGACTCCACAGAGCCTTTCCTACATCTGGGCTGCCTGCCGTGGCAAAGTGCAGGCGTGGGGTGAGGCCATGCCTTCTCTTTCTAGGAAAAAGTGAGCCCCTGGCCGAAGCAGCAGGCCCAGGCAGAGCCTTGAGCTTGAAGCCCAGTAGGTCTGTGGCCCTCAGGGCCAGAGCAATGCTTTCAAGGCAGGGAAGCGGCCTGCAAGCTGAGTGGGAGTGGGGGAGGGGAGGGAGACAGCTGAAGCCGAGTCCAGAAGGGCGGCGATGGAAGAGCTGCAGCTGGGTCAGAGCCTGGAGGGAGGGCGGGGCCTTCACTGAGGACCCCCCCCCCCCCGAGGCCAGCCCTAGGCCCCGGCGGTCGCGCATGCGCCCTTGGCCTGTGCGGTGTGTGGGGGCTTGAACCCAAGCCCGCAGGGCTCCCGGAGCGGCCAGAGAAAGAAGGGCCCATGGAGAGGTAGGCGAGGTGGGCAGGGGGCGCCACCTTACTCTCCTCAGCTCCCTGAGGGAGAGAGAGAGAGACAGAGACAGAGAGATCCCTGACCTCTGAGTCTCTGCCTCCACCGCTGGCTGGTGCCAACTCACGCGCCATCCCACTTCCAGCCATCACCCCCACGCCTGCCCCGGGGCCAGCCCCACCACAGAGAGGCCGGTTGGTTCCTGCTCACCTCTGTGCCGTCCCTTCCCGACCTGACCCCAGTGCAGGGGATAAGCTTCAGACAAGTCTTTCCATGTCCCTCTGCATGACAATAGACTTCCTCCCCTCTCCCATTCCACAGGCCCACCCGGGACATCCACCTTTGTCATTAGCTCAGGAGAGGATGCAAGATGAGAATCTCTGCTATTGTGTGGGGAGACTCAGTTTCCCGGGTTTCCCCCATGGACACATGTTCTTCAGCTGGGTCTGATTTTCTCCAGACAAGCTGTCTTGGGAAGGATTTGGCCAGCCCTAAGAACCTGAAGGGAAAGGGCGGAGGGGGGTTCTCTCTCTGCCCCCGACAGCCCCGAGCTGGGTCGGTCCCTCAGACCTGGCCAGGGGCAGCCCATCCCCCGGCGCCCTTCCCCGGGGCATCCAAGGGCAGGCTCGGCGCCAGCCCCACCCCGCTCGCCACTGCCCGACCATCGTCCTCCCTCGGGGGGCCTGGGCGGGACAGGGACCCGGCTGTGGGAGGCCTCCAGATCTCAGGCCTGGCACACCGTTTACCAGGCTGCTTCCTCCTCTGACGGGGGCCCAGCACACGCCCCAGGAGACTTGGCAGCCGCCCCCAGGGCTCTATCCTCTGGAACTCGTCCCCTTGGAAGGGGCCTGGCCCAGGTGCCAGGTTCGGCTGGTCGGCCAGCCTCCTTTGGAGAAAGCAGGCAAGCCGAGCCAGGCTTGCAGTGGCCCTGGCGTGACACCTGCCACCTCAGGCAGAGGGCCTCCCGCGTGCCCTCCATGGCGGGTTTCTCCCCGGAGCCGTGGCCTGGGCACTAGGAAGGCCGGGCCTCCCCGACTCCCGGGAGGAGGGGATAGCCCAGTTGCGCCCTGGCCCCCAAACCCTCTGGTGCCATCTGCCTGTCTCGGCACTTCTGACTCCACAGAGCCTTTCCTACATCTGGGCTGCCTGCCGTGGCAAAGTGCAGGCGTGGGGTGAGGCCATGCCTTCTCTTTCCAGGAATAAGTGAGCCCCTGGCCGAAGCAGCAGGCCCAGGCAGAGCCTTGAGCTTGAAGCCCAGTAGGTCTGTGGCCCTCAGGGCCAGAGCAATGCTTTCAAGGCAGGGAAGCGGCCTGCAAGCTGAGTGGGAGTGGGGGAGGGGAGGGAGACAGCTGAAGCCGAGTCCAGAAGGGCGGCGATGGAAGAGCTGCAGCTGGGTCAGAGCCTGGAGGGAGGGCGGGGCCTTCACTGAGGACCCCCCCCCCCCTGAGGCCAGCACTAGGCCCCGGCGGTCGCGCATGCTCCCTTGGCCTGTGCGGTGTGTGGGGGCTTGAACCCAAGCCCGCAGGGCTCCCGGAGCGGCCAGAGAAAGAAGGGCCCATGGAGAGGTAGGCGAGGTGGGCAGGGGGAGCCACCTTACTCTCCTCAGCTCCCTGAGGGAGAGAGAGAGAGACAGAGACAGAGAGAGAGATCCCTGACCTCTGAGTCTCTGCCTCCACCGCTGGCTGGTGCCAACTCACGCGCCATCCCACTTCCAGCCATCACCCCCACGCCTGCCCCGGGGCCAGCCCCACCACAGAGAGGCCGGTTGGTTCCTGCTCACCTCTGTGCCGTCCCTTCCCGACCTGACCCCAGTGCAGGGGATAAGCTTCAGACAAGTCTTTCCATGTCCCTCTGCATGACAATAGACTTCCTCCCCTCTCCCATTCCACAGGCCCACCCGGGACATCCACCTTTGTCATTAGCTCAGGAGAGGATGCAAGATGAGAATCTCTGCTATTGTGTGGGGAGACTCAGTTTCCCGGGTTTCCCCCATGGACACATGTTCTTCAGCTGGGTCTGATTTTCTCCAGACAAGCTGTCTTGGGAAGGATTTGGCCAGCCCTAAGAACCTGAAGGGAAAGGGCGGAGGGGGGTTCTCTCTCTGCCCCCGACAGCCCCGAGCTGGGTCGGTCCCTCAGACCTGGCCAGGGGCAGCCCATCCCCCGGCGCCCTTCCCCGGGGCATCCAAGGGCAGGCTCGGCGCCAGCCCCACCCCGCTCGCCACTGCCCGACCATCGTCCTCCCTCGGGGGGCCTGGGCGGGACAGGGACCCGGCTGTGGGAGGCCTCCAGATCTCAGGCCTGGCACACCGTTTACCAGGCTGCTTCCTCCTCTGACGGGGGCCCAGCACACGCCCCAGGAGACTTGGCAGCCGCCCCCAGGGCTCTATCCTCTGGAACTCGTCCCCTTGGAAGGGGCCTGGCCCAGGTGCCAGGTTCGGCTGGTCGGCCAGCCTCCTTTGGAGAAAGCAGGCAAGCCGAGCCAGGCTTGCAGTGGCCCTGGCGTGACACCTGCCACCTCAGGCAGAGGGCCTCCCGCGTGCCCTCCATGGCGGGTTTCTCCCCGGAGCCGTGGCCTGGGCACTAGGAAGGCCGGGCCTCCCCGACTCCCGGGAGGAGGGGCTAGCCCAGTTGCGCCCTGGCCCCCAAACCCTCTGGTGCCATCTGCCTGTCTCGGCACTTCTGACTCCACAGAGCCTTTCCTACATCTGGGCTGCCTGCCGTGGCAAAGTGCAGGCGTGGGGTGAGGCCATGCCTTCTCTTTCTAGGAAAAAGTGAGCCCCTGGCCGAAGCAGCAGGCCCAGGCAGAGCCTTGAGCTTGAAGCCCAGTAGGTCTGTGGCCCTCAGGGCCAGAGCAATGCTTTCAAGGCAGGGAAGCGGCCTGCAAGCTGAGTGGGAGTGGGGGAGGGGAGGGAGACAGCTGAAGCCGAGTCCAGAAGGGCGGCGATGGAAGAGCTGCAGCTGGGTCAGAGCCTGGAGGGAGGGCGGGGCCTTCACTGAGGACCCCCCCCCCCCCCCGAGGCCAGCCCTAGGCCCCGGCGGTCGCGCATGCGCCCTTGGCCTGTGCGGTGTGTGGGGGCTTGAACCCAAGCCCGCAGGGCTCCCGGAGCGGCCAGAGAAAGAAGGGCCCATGGAGAGGTAGGCGAGGTGGGCAGGGGGCGCCACCTTACTCTCCTCAGCTCCCTGAGGGAGAGAGAGAGAGACAGAGACAGAGAGAGAGATCCCTGACCTCTGAGTCTCTGCCTCCACCGCTGGCTGGTGCCAACTCACGCGCCATCCCACTTCCAGCCATCACCCCCACGCCTGCCCCGGGGCCAGCCCCACCACAGAGAGGCCGGTTGGTTCCTGCTCACCTCTGTGCCGTCCCTTCCCGACCTGACCCCAGTGCAGGGGATAAGCTTCAGACAAGTCTTTCCATGTCCCTCTGCATGACAATAGACTTCCTCCCCTCTCCCATTCCACAGGCCCACCCGGGACATCCACCTTTGTCATTAGCTCAGGAGAGGATGCAAGATGAGAATCTCTGCTATTGTGTGGGGAGACTCAGTTTCCCGGGTTTCCCCCATGGACACATGTTCTTCAGCTGGGTCTGATTTTCTCCAGACAAGCTGTCTTGGGAAGGATTTGGCCAGCCCTAAGAACCTGAAGGGAAAGGGCGGAGGGGGGTTCTCTCTCTGCCCCCGACAGCCCCGAGCTGGGTCGGTCCCTCAGACCTGGCCAGGGGCAGCCCATCCCCCGGCGCCCTTCCCCGGGGCATCCAAGGGCAGGCTCGGCGCCAGCCCCACCCCGCTCGCCACTGCCCGACCATCGTCCTCCCTCGGGGGGCCTGGGCGGGACAGGGACCCGGCTGTGGGAGGCCTCCAGATCTCAGGCCTGGCACACCGTTTACCAGGCTGCTTCCTCCTCTGACGGGGGCCCAGCACACGCCCCAGGAGACTTGGCAGCCGCCCCCAGGGCTCTATCCTCTGGAACTCGTCCCCTTGGAAGGGGCCTGGCCCAGGTGCCAGGTTCGGCTGGTCGGCCAGCCTCCTTTGGAGAAAGCAGGCAAGCCGAGCCAGGCTTGCAGTGGCCCTGGCGTGACACCTGCCACCTCAGGCAGAGGGCCTCCCGCGTGCCCTCCATGGCGGGATTCTCCCCGGAGCCGTGGCCTGGGCACTAGGAAGGCCGGGCCTCCCCGACTCCCGGGAGGAGGGGCTAGCCCAGTTGCGCCCTGGCCCCCAAACCCTCTGGTGCCATCTGCCTGTCTCGGCACTTCTGACTCCACAGAGCCTTTCCTACATCTGGGCTGCCTGCCGTGGCAAAGTGCAGGCGTGGGGTGAGGCCATGCCTTCTCTTTCCAGGAATAAGTGAGCCCCTGGCCGAAGCAGCAGGCCCAGGCAGAGCCTTGAGCTTGAAGCCCAGTAGGTCTGTGGCCCTCAGGGCCAGAGCAATGCTTTCAAGGCAGGGAAGCGGCCTGCAAGCTGAGTGGGAGTGGGGGAGGGGAGGGAGACAGCTGAAGCCGAGTCCAGAAGGGCGGCGATGGAAGAGCTGCAGCTGGGTCAGAGCCTGGAGGGAGGGCGGGGCCTTCACTGAGGACCCCCCCCACCCCGAGGCCAGCCCTAGGCCCAGGCGGTCGCGCATGCGCCCTTGGCCTGTGCGGTGTGTGGTGGCTTGAACCCAAGCCCGCAGGGCTCCCGGAGCGGCCAGAGAAAGAAGGGCCCATGGAGAGGTAGGCGAGGTGGGCAGGGGGCGCCACCTTACTCTCCTCAGCTCCCTGAGGGAGAGAGAGAGAGACAGAGACAGAGAGAGAGATCCCTGACCTCTGAGTCTCTGCCTCCACCGCTGGCTGGTGCCAACTCACGCGCCATCCCACTTCCAGCCATCACCCCCACGCCTGCCCCGGGGCCAGCCCCACCACAGAGAGGCCGGTTGGTTCCTGCTCACCTCTGTGCCGTCCCTTCCCGACCTGACCCCAGTGCAGGGGATAAGCTTCAGACAAGTCTTTCCATGTCCCTCTGCATGACAATAGACTTCCTCCCCTCTCCCATTCCACAGGCCCACCCGGGACATCCACCTTTGTCATTAGCTCAGGAGAGGATGCAAGATGAGAATCTCTGCTATTGTGTGGGGAGACTCAGTTTCCCGGGTTTCCCCCATGGACACATGTTCTTCAGCTGGGTCTGATTTTCTCCAGACAAGCTGTCTTGGGAAGGATTTGGCCAGCCCTAAGAAGCTGAAGGGAAAGGGCGGAGGGGGGTTCTCTCTCTGCCCCCGACAGCCCCGAGCTGGGTCGGTCCCTCAGACCTGGCCAGGGGCAGCCCATCCCCCGGCGCCCTTCCCCGGGGCATCCAAGGGCAGGCTCGGCGCCAGCCCCACCCCGCTCGCCACTGCCCGACCATCGTCCTCCCTCGGGGGGCCTGGGCGGGACAGGGACCCGGCTGTGGGAGGCCTCCAGATCTCAGGCCTGGCACACCGTTTACCAGGCTGCTTCCTCCTCTGACGGGGGCCCAGCACACGCCCCAGGAGACTTGGCAGCCGCCCCCAGGGCTCTATCCTCTGGAACTCGTCCCCTTGGAAGGGGCCTGGCCCAGGTGCCAGGTTCGGCTGGTCGGCCAGCCTCCTTTGGAGAAAGCAGGCAAGCCGAGCCAGGCTTGCAGTGGCCCTGGCGTGACACCTGCCACCTCAGGCAGAGGGCCTCCCGCGTGCCCTCCATGGCGGGTTTCTCCCCGGAGCCGTGGCCTGGGCACTAGGAAGGCCGGGCCTCCCCGACTCCCGGGAGGAGGGGCTAGCCCAGTTGCGCCCTGGCCCCCAAACCCTCTGGTGCCATCTGCCTGTCTCGGCACTTCTGACTCCACAGAGCCTTTCCTACATCTGGGCTGCCTGCCGTGGCAAAGTGCAGGCGTGGGGTGAGGCCATGCCTTCTCTTTCTAGGAAAAAGTGAGCCCCTGGCCGAAGCAGCAGGCCCAGGCAGAGCCTTGAGCTTGAAGCCCAGTAGGTCTGTGGCCCTCAGGGCCAGAGCAATGCTTTCAAGGCAGGGAAGCGGCCTGCAAGCTGAGTGGGAGTGGGGGAGGGGAGGGAGACAGCTGAAGCCGAGTCCAGAAGGGCGGCGATGGAAGAGCTGCAGCTGGGTCAGAGCCTGGAGGGAGGGCGGGGCCTTCACTGAGGACCCCCCCCCCCCCCCCGAGGCCAGCCCTAGGCCCCGGCGGTCGCGCATGCGCCCTTGGCCTGTGCGGTGTGTGGGGGCTTGAACCCAAGCCCGCAGGGCTCCCGGAGCGGCCAGAGAAAGAAGGGCCCATGGAGAGGTAGGCGAGGTGGGCAGGGGGCGCCACCTTACTCTCCTCAGCTCCCTGAGGGAGAGAGAGAGAGACAGAGACAGAGAGAGAGATCCCTGACCTCTGAGTCTCTGCCTCCACCGCTGGCTGGTGCCAACTCACGCGCCATCCCACTTCCAGCCATCACCCCCACGCCTGCCCCGGGGCCAGCCCCACCACAGAGAGGCCGGTTGGTTCCTGCTCACCTCTGTGCCGTCCCTTCCCGACCTGACCCCAGTGCAGGGGATAAGCTTCAGACAAGTCTTTCCATGTCCCTCTGCATGACAATAGACTTCCTCCCCTCTCCCATTCCACAGGCCCACCCGGGACATCCACCTTTGTCATTAGCTCAGGAGAGGATGCAAGATGAGAATCTCTGCTATTGTGTGGGGAGACTCAGTTTCCCGGGTTTCCCCCATGGACACATGTTCTTCAGCTGGGTCTGATTTTCTCCAGACAAGCTGTCCTGGGAAGGATTTGGCCAGCCCTAAGAACCTGAAGGGAAAGGGCGGAGGGGGGTTCTCTCTCTGCCCCCGACAGCCCCGAGCTGGGTCGGTCCCTCAGACCTGGCCAGGGGCAGCCCATCCCCCGGCGCCCTTCCCCGGGGCATCCAAGGGCAGGCTCGGCGCCAGCCCCACCCCGCTCGCCACTGCCCGACCATCGTCCTCCCTCGGGGGGCCTGGGCGGGACAGGGACCCGGCTGTGGGAGGCCTCCAGATCTCAGGCCTGGCACACCGTTTACCAGGCTGCTTCCTCCTCTGACGGGGGCCCAGCACACGCCCCAGGAGACTTGGCAGCCGCCCCCAGGGCTCTATCCTCTGGAACTCGTCCCCTTGGAAGGGGCCTGGCCCAGGTGCCAGGTTCGGCTGGTCGGCCAGCCTCCTTTGGAGAAAGCAGGCAAGCCGAGCCAGGCTTGCAGTGGCCCTGGCGTGACACCTGCCACCTCAGGCAGAGGGCCTCCCGCGTGCCCTCCATGGCGGGTTTCTCCCCGGAGCCGTGGCCTGGGCACTAGGAAGGCCGGGCCTCCCCGACTCCCGGGAGGAGGGGCTAGCCCAGTTGCGCCCTGGCCCCCAAACCCTCTGGTGCCATCTGCCTGTCTCGGCACTTCTGACTCCACAGAGCCTTTCCTACATCTGGGCTGCCTGCCGTGGCAAAGTGCAGGCGTGGGGTGAGGCCATGCCTTCTCTTTCTAGGAAAAAGTGAGCCCCTGGCCGAAGCAGCAGGCCCAGGCAGAGCCTTGAGCTTGAAGCCCAGTAGGTCTGTGGCCCTCAGGGCCAGAGCAATGCTTTCAAGGCAGGGAAGCGGCCTGCAAGCTGAGTGGGAGTGGGGGAGGGGAGGGAGACAGCTGAAGCCGAGTCCAGAAGGGCGGCGATGGAAGAGCTGCAGCTGGGTCAGAGCCTGGAGGGAGGGCGGGGCCTTCACTGAGGACCCCCCCCCCCAGGCCAGCCCTAGGCCCCGGCGGTCGCGCATGCGCCCTTGGCCTGTGCGGTGTGTGGGGGCTTGAACCCAAGCCCGCAGGGCTCCCGGAGCGGCCAGAGAAAGAAGGGCCCATGGAGAGGTAGGCGAGGTGGGCAGGGGGCGCCACCTTACTCTCCTCAGCTCCCTGAGGGAGAGAGAGAGAGACAGAGACAGAGAGATCCCTGACCTCTGAGTCTCTGCCTCCACCGCTGGCTGGTGCCAACTCACGCGCCATCCCACTTCCAGCCATCACCCCCACGCCTGCCCCGGGGCCAGCCCCACCACAGAGAGGCCGGTTGGTTCCTGCTCACCTCTGTGCCGTCCCTTCCCGACCTGACCCCAGTGCAGGGGATAAGCTTCAGACAAGTCTTTCCATGTCCCTCTGCATGACAATAGACTTCCTCCCCTCTCCCATTCCACAGGCCCACCCGGGACATCCACCTTTGTCATTAGCTCAGGAGAGGATGCAAGATGAGAATCTCTGCTATTGTGTGGGGAGACTCAGTTTCCCGGGTTTCCCCCATGGACACATGTTCTTCAGCTGGGTCTGATTTTCTCCAGACAAGCTGTCTTGGGAAGGATTTGGCCAGCCCTAAGAACCTGAAGGGAAAGGGCGGAGGGGGGTTCTCTCTCTGCCCCCGACAGCCCCGAGCTGGGTCGGTCCCTCAGACCTGGCCAGGGGCAGCCCATCCCCCGGCGCCCTTCCCCGGGGCATCCAAGGGCAGGCTCGGCGCCAGCCCCACCCCGCTCGCCACTGCCCGACCATCGTCCTCCCTCGGGGGGCCTGGGCGGGACAGGGACCCGGCTGTGGGAGGCCTCCAGATCTCAGGCCTGGCACACCGTTTACCAGGCTGCTTCCTCCTCTGACGGGGGCCCAGCACACGCCCCAGGAGACTTGGCAGCCGCCCCCAGGGCTCTATCCTCTGGAACTCGTCCCCTTGGAAGGGGCCTGGCCCAGGTGCCAGGTTCGGCTGGTCGGCCAGCCTCCTTTGGAGAAAGCAGGCAAGCCGAGCCAGGCTTGCAGTGGCCCTGGCGTGACACCTGCCACCTCAGGCAGAGGGCCTCCCGCGTGCCCTCCATGGCGGGTTTCTCCCCGGAGCCGTGGCCTGGGCACTAGGAAGGCCGGGCCTCCCCGACTCCCGGGAGGAGGGGCTAGCCCAGTTGCGCCCTGGCCCCCAAACCCTCTGGTGCCATCTGCCTGTCTCGGCACTTCTGACTCCACAGAGCCTTTCCTACATCTGGGCTGCCTGCCGTGGCAAAGTGCAGGCGTGGGGTGAGGCCATGCCTTCTCTTTCTAGGAAAAAGTGAGCCCCTGGCCGAAGCAGCAGGCCCAGAGAGCCTTGAGCTTGAAGCCCAGTAGGTCTGTGGCCCTCAGGGCCAGAGCAATGCTTTCAAGGCAGGGAAGCGGCCTGCAAGCTGAGTGGGAGTGGGGGAGGGGAGGGAGACAGCTGAAGCCGAGTCCAGAAGGGCGGCGATGGAAGAGCTGCAGCTGGGTCAGAGCCTGGAGGGAGGGCGGGGCCTTCACTGAGGACCCCCCCCCCCCCGAGGCCAGCCCTAGGCCCCGGCGGTCGCGCATGCGCCCTTGGCCTGTGCGGTGTGTGGGGGCTTGAACCCAAGCCCGCAGGGCTCCCGGAGCGGCCAGAGAAAGAAGGGCCCATGGAGAGGTAGGCGAGGTGGGCAGGGGGCGCCACCTTACTCTCCTCAGCTCCCTGAGGGAGAGAGAGAGAGACAGAGACAGAGAGATCCCTGACCTCTGAGTCTCTGCCTCCACCGCTGGCTGGTGCCAACTCACGCGCCATCCCACTTCCAGCCATCACCCCCACGCCTGCCCCGGGGCCAGCCCCACCACAGAGAGGCCGGTTGGTTCCTGCTCACCTCTGTGCCGTCCCTTCCCGACCTGACCCCAGTGCAGGGGATAAGCTTCAGACAAGTCTTTCCATGTCCCTCTGCATGACAATAGACTTCCTCCCCTCTCCCATTCCACAGGCCCACCCGGGACATCCACCTTTGTCATTAGCTCAGGAGAGGATGCAAGATGAGAATCTCTGCTATTGTGTGGGGAGACTCAGTTTCCCGGGTTTCCCCCATGGACACATGTTCTTCAGCTGGGTCTGATTTTCTCCAGACAAGCTGTCTTGGGAAGGATTTGGCCAGCCCTAAGAAGCTGAAGGGAAAGGGCGGAGGGGGGTTCTCTCTCTGCCCCCGACAGCCCCGAGCTGGGTCGGTCCCTCAGACCTGGCCAGGGGCAGCCCATCCCCCGGCGCCCTTCCCCGGGGCATCCAAGGGCAGGCTCGGCGCCAGCCCCACCCCGCTCGCCACTGCCCGACCATCGTCCTCCCTCGGGGGGCCTGGGCGGGACAGGGACCCGGCTGTGGGAGGCCTCCAGATCTCAGGCCTGGCACACCGTTTACCAGGCTGCTTCCTCCTCTGACGGGGGCCCAGCACACGCCCCAGGAGACTTGGCAGCCGCCCCCAGGGCTCTATCCTCTGGAACTCGTCCCCTTGGAAGGGGCCTGGCCCAGGTGCCAGGTTCGGCTGTTCGGCCAGCCTCCTTTGGAGAAAGCAGGCAAGCCGAGCCAGGCTTGCAGTGGCCCTGGCGTGACACCTGCCACCTCAGGCAGAGGGCCTCCCGCGTGCCCTCCATGGCGGGTTTCTCCCCGGAGCCGTGGCCTGGGCACTAGGAAGGCCGGGCCTCCCCGACTCCCGGGAGGAGGGGCTAGCCCAGTTGCGCCCTGGCCCCCAAACCCTCTGGTGCCATCTGCCTGTCTCGGCACTTCTGACTCCACAGAGCCTTTCCTACATCTGGGCTGCCTGCCGTGGCAAAGTGCAGGCGTGGGGTGAGGCCATGCCTTCTCTTTCTAGGAAAAAGTGAGCCCCTGGCCGAAGCAGCAGGCCCAGGCAGAGCCTTGAGCTTGAAGCCCAGTAGGTCTGTGGCCCTCAGGGCCAGAGCAATGCTTTCAAGGCAGGGAAGCGGCCTGCAAGCTGAGTGGGAGTGGGGGAGGGGAGGGAGACAGCTGAAGCCGAGTCCAGAAGGGCGGCGATGGAAGAGCTGCAGCTGGGTCAGAGCCTGGAGGGAGGGCGGGGCCTTCACTGAGGACCCCCCCCCCCCCAGGCCAGCCCTAGGCCCCGGCGGTCGCGCATGCGCCCTTGGCCTGTGCGGTGTGTGGGGGCTTGAACCCAAGCCCGCAGGGCTCCCGGAGCGGCCAGAGAAAGAAGGGCCCATGGAGAGGTAGGCGAGGTGGGCAGGGGGCGCCACCTTACTCTCCTCAGCTCCCTGAGGGAGAGAGAGAGAGACAGAGACAGAGAGATCCCTGACCTCTGAGTCTCTGCCTCCACCGCTGGCTGGTGCCAACTCACGCGCCATCCCACTTCCAGCCATCACCCCCACGCCTGCCCCGGGGCCAGCCCCACCACAGAGAGGCCGGTTGGTTCCTGCTCACCTCTGTGCCGTCCCTTCCCGACCTGACCCCAGTGCAGGGGATAAGCTTCAGACAAGTCTTTCCATGTCCCTCTGCATGACAATAGACTTCCTCCCCTCTCCCATTCCACAGGCCCACCCGGGACATCCACCTTTGTCATTAGCTCAGGAGAGGATGCAAGATGAGAATCTCTGCTATTGTGTGGGGAGACTCAGTTTCCCGGGTTTCCCCCATGGACACATGTTCTTCAGCTGGGTCTGATTTTCTCCAGACAAGCTGTCTTGGGAAGGATTTGGCCAGCCCTAAGAAGCTGAAGGGAAAGGGCGGAGGGGGGTTCTCTCTCTGCCCCCGACAGCCCCGAGCTGGGTCGGTCCCTCAGACCTGGCCAGGGGCAGCCCATCCCCCGGCGCCCTTCCCCGGGGCATCCAAGGGCAGGCTCGGCGCCAGCCCCACCCCGCTCGCCACTGCCCGACCATCGTCCTCCCTCGGGGGGCCTGGGCGGGACAGGGACCCGGCTGTGGGAGGCCTCCAGATCTCAGGCCTGGCACACACCGTTTACCAGGCTGCTTCCTCCTCTGACGGGGGCCCAGCACACGCCCCAGGAGACTTGGCAGCCGCCCCCAGGGCTCTATCCTCTGGAACTCGTCCCCTTGGAAGGGGCCTGGCCCAGGTGCCAGGTTCGGCTGTTCGGCCAGCCTCCTTTGGAGAAAGCAGGCAAGCCGAGCCAGGCTTGCAGTGGCCCTGGCGTGACACCTGCCACCTCAGGCAGAGGGCCTCCCGCGTGCCCTCCATGGCGGGTTTCTCCCCGGAGCCGTGGCCTGGGCACTAGGAAGGCCGGGCCTCCCCGACTCCCGGGAGGAGGGGCTAGCCCAGTTGCGCCCTGGCCCCCAAACCCTCTGGTGCCATCTGCCTGTCTCGGCACTTCTGACTCCACAGAGCCTTTCCTACATCTGGGCTGCCTGCCGTGGCAAAGTGCAGGCGTGGGGTGAGGCCATGCCTTCTCTTTCTAGGAAAAAGTGAGCCCCTGGCCGAAGCAGCAGGCCCAGGCAGAGCCTTGAGCTTGAAGCCCAGTAGGTCTGTGGCCCTCAGGGCCAGAGCAATGCTTTCAAGGCAGGGAAGCGGCCTGCAAGCTGAGTGGGAGTGGGGGAGGGGAGGGAGACAGCTGAAGCCGAGTCCAGAAGGGCGGCGATGGAAGAGCTGCAGCTGGGTCAGAGCCTGGAGGGAGGGCGTGGCCTTCACTGAGGACCCCCCCCCCCCCCGAGGCCAGCCCTAGGCCCCGGCGGTCGCGCATGCGCCCTTGGCCTGTGCGGTGTGTGGGGGCTTGAACCCAAGCCCGCAGGGCTCCCGGAGCGGCCAGAGAAAGAAGGGCCCATGGAGAGGTAGGCGAGGTGGGCAGGGGGCGCCACCTTACTCTCCTCAGCTCCCTGAGGGAGAGAGAGAGAGACAGAGACAGAGAGATCCCTGACCTCTGAGTCTCTGCCTCCACCGCTGGCTGGTGCCAACTCACGCGCCATCCCACTTCCAGCCATCACCCCCACGCCTGCCCCGGGGCCAGCCCCACCACAGAGAGGCCGGTTGGTTCCTGCTCACCTCTGTGCCGTCCCTTCCCGACCTGACCCCAGTGCAGGGGATAAGCTTCAGACAAGTCTTTCCATGTCCCTCTGCATGACAATAGACTTCCTCCCCTCTCCCATTCCACAGGCCCACCCGGGACATCCACCTTTGTCATTAGCTCAGGAGAGGATGCAAGATGAGAATCTCTGCTATTGTGTGGGGAGACTCAGTTTCCCGGGTTTCCCCCATGGACACATGTTCTTCAGCTGGGTCTGATTTTCTCCAGACAAGCTGTCTTGGGAAGGATTTGGCCAGCCCTAAGAACCTGAAGGGAAAGGGCGGAGGGGGGTTCTCTCTCTGCCCCCGACAGCCCCGAGCTGGGTCGGTCCCTCAGACCTGGCCAGGGGCAGCCCATCCTCCGGCGCCCTTCCCCGGGGCATCCAAGGGCAGGCTCGGCGCCAGCCCCACCCCGCTCGCCACTGCCCGACCATCGTCCTCCCTCGGGGGGCCTGGGCGGGACAGGGACCCGGCTGTGGGAGGCCTCCAGATCTCAGGCCTGGCACACCGTTTACCAGGCTGCTTCCTCCTCTGACGGGGGCCCAGCACACGCCCCAGGAGACTTGGCAGCCGCCCCCAGGGCTCTATCCTCTGGAACTCGTCCCCTTGGAAGGGGCCTGGCCCAGGTGCCAGGTTCGGCTGGTCGGCCAGCCTCCTTTGGAGAAAGCAGGCAAGCCGAGCCAGGCTTGCAGTGGCCCTGGCGTGACACCTGCCACCTCAGGCAGAGGGCCTCCCGCGTGCCCTCCATGGCGGGTTTCTCCCCGGAGCCGTGGCCTGGGCACTAGGAAGGCCGGGCCTCCCCGACTCCCGGGAGGAGGGGCTAGCCCAGTTGCGCCCTGGCCCCCAAACCCTCTGGTGCCATCTGCCTGTCTCGGCACTTCTGACTCCACAGAGCCTTTCCTACATCTGGGCTGCCTGCCGTGGCAAAGTGCAGGCGTGGGGTGAGGCCATGCCTTCTCTTTCCAGGAAAAAGTGAGCCCCTGGCCGAAGCAGCAGGCCCAGGCAGAGCCTTGAGCTTGAAGCCCAGTAGGTCTGTGGCCCTCAGGGCCAGAGCAATGCTTTCAAGGCAGGGAAGCGGCCTGCAAGCTGAGTGGGAGTGGGGGAGGGGAGGGAGACAGCTGAAGCCGAGTCCAGAAGGGCGGCGATGGAAGAGCTGCAGCTGGGTCAGAGCCTGGAGGGAGGGCGGGGCCTTCACTGAGGACCCCCCCCACCCCGAGGCCAGCCCTAGGCCCAGGCGGTCGCGCATGCGCCCTTGGCCTGTGCGGTGTGTGGGGGCTTGAACCCAAGCCCGCAGGGCTCCCGGAGCGGCCAGAGAAAGAAGGGCCCATGGAGAGGTAGGCGAGGTGGGCAGGGGGCGCCACCTTACTCTCCTCAGCTCCCTGAGGGAGAGAGAGAGAGACAGAGACAGAGAGAGAGATCCCTGACCTCTGAGTCTCTGCCTCCACCGCTGGCTGGTGCCAACTCACGCGCCATCCCACTTCCAGCCATCACCCCCACGCCTGCCCCGGGGCCAGCCCCACCACAGAGAGGCCGGTTGGTTCCTGCTCACCTCTGTGCCGTCCCTTCCCGACCTGACCCCAGTGCAGGGGATAAGCTTCAGACAAGTCTTTCCATGTCCCTCTGCATGACAATAGACTTCCTCCCCTCTCCCATTCCACAGGCCCACCCGGGACATCCACCTTTGTCATTAGCTCAGGAGAGGATGCAAGATGAGAATCTCTGCTATTGTGTGGGGAGACTCAGTTTCCCGGGTTTCCCCCATGGACACATGTTCTTCAGCTGGGTCTGATTTTCTCCAGACAAGCTGTCTTGGGAAGGATTTGGCCAGCCCTAAGAACCTGAAGGGAAAGGGCGGAGGGGGGTTCTCTCTCTGCCCCCGACAGCCCCGAGCTGGGTCGGTCCCTCAGACCTGGCCAGGGGCAGCCCATCCCCCGGCGCCCTTCCCCGGGGCATCCAAGGGCAGGCTCGGCGCCAGCCCCACCCCGCTCGCCACTGCCCGACCATCGTCCTCCCTCGGGGGGCCTGGGCGGGACAGGGACCCGGCTGTGGGAGGCCTCCAGATCTCAGGCCTGGCACACCGTTTACCAGGCTGCTTCCTCCTCTGACGGGGGCCCAGCACACGCCCCAGGAGACTTGGCAGCCGCCCCCAGGGCTCTATCCTCTGGAACTCGTCCCCTTGGAAGGGGCCTGGCCCAGGTGCCAGGTTCGGCTGGTCGGCCAGCCTCCTTTGGAGAAAGCAGGCAAGCCGAGCCAGGCTTGCAGTGGCCCTGGCGTGACACCTGCCACCTCAGGCAGAGGGCCTCCCGCGTGCCCTCCATGGCGGGTTTCTCCCCGGAGCCGTGGCCTGGGCACTAGGAAGGCCGGGCCTCCCCGACTCCCGGGAGGAGGGGCTAGCCCAGTTGCGCCCTGGCCCCCAAACCCTCTGGTGCCATCTGCCTGTCTCGGCACTTCTGACTCCACAGAGCCTTTCCTACATCTGGGCTGCCTGCCGTGGCAAAGTGCAGGCGTGGGGTGAGGCCATGCCTTCTCTTTCCAGGAAAAAGTGAGCCCCTGGCCGAAGCAGCAGGCCCAGGCAGAGCCTTGAGCTTGAAGCCCAGTAGGTCTGTGGCCCTCAGGGCCAGAGCAATGCTTTCAAGGCAGGGAAGCGGCCTGCAAGCTGAGTGGGAGTGGGGGAGGGGAGGGAGACAGCTGAAGCCGAGTCCAGAAGGGCGGCGATGGAAGAGCTGCAGCTGGGTCAGAGCCTGGAGGGAGGGCGGGGCCTTCACTGAGGACCCCCCCCACCCCGAGGCCAGCCCTAGGCCCAGGCGGTCGCGCATGCGCCCTTGGCCTGTGCGGTGTGTGGGGGCTTGAACCCAAGCCCGCAGGGCTCCCGGAGCGGCCAGAGAAAGAAGGGCCCATGGAGAGGTAGGCGAGGTGGGCAGGGGGCGCCACCTTACTCTCCTCAGCTCCCTGAGGGAGAGAGAGAGAGACAGAGACAGAGAGAGAGATCCCTGACCTCTGAGTCTCTGCCTCCACCGCTGGCTGGTGCCAACTCACGCGCCATCCCACTTCCAGCCATCACCCCCACGCCTGCCCCGGGGCCAGCCCCACCACAGAGAGGCCGGTTGGTTCCTGCTCACCTCTGTGCCGTCCCTTCCCGACCTGACCCCAGTGCAGGGGATAAGCTTCAGACAAGTCTTTCCATGTCCCTCTGCATGACAATAGACTTCCTCCCCTCTCCCATTCCACAGGCCCACCCGGGACATCCACCTTTGTCATTAGCTCAGGAGAGGATGCAAGATGAGAATCTCTGCTATTGTGTGGGGAGACTCAGTTTCCCGGGTTTCCCCCATGGACACATGTTCTTCAGCTGGGTCTGATTTTCTCCAGACAAGCTGTCTTGGGAAGGATTTGGCCAGCCCTAAGAACCTGAAGGGAAAGGGCGGAGGGGGGTTCTCTCTCTGCCCCCGACAGCCCCGAGCTGGGTCGGTCCCTCAGACCTGGCCAGGGGCAGCCCATCCCCCGGCGCCCTTCCCCGGGGCATCCAAGGGCAGGCTCGGCGCCAGCCCCACCCCGCTCGCCACTGCCCGACCATCGTCCTCCCTCGGGGGGCCTGGGCGGGACAGGGACCCGGCTGTGGGAGGCCTCCAGATCTCAGGCCTGGCACACCGTTTACCAGGCTGCTTCCTCCTCTGACGGGGGCCCAGCACACGCCCCAGGAGACTTGGCAGCCGCCCCCAGGGCTCTATCCTCTGGAACTCGTCCCCTTGGAAGGGGCCTGGCCCAGGTGCCAGGTTCGGCTGGTCGGCCAGCCTCCTTTGGAGAAAGCAGGCAAGCCGAGCCAGGCTTGCAGTGGCCCTGGCGTGACACCTGCCACCTCAGGCAGAGGGCCTCCCGCGTGCCCTCCATGGCGGGTTTCTCCCCGGAGCCGTGGCCTGGGCACTAGGAAGGCCGGGCCTCCCCGACTCCCGGGAGGAGGGGCTAGCCCAGTTGCGCCCTGGCCCCCAAACCCTCTGGTGCCATCTGCCTGTCTCGGCACTTCTGACTCCACAGAGCCTTTCCTACATCTGGGCTGCCTGCCGTGGCAAAGTGCAGGCGTGGGGTGAGGCCATGCCTTCTCTTTCCAGGAAAAAGTGAGCCCCTGGCCGAAGCAGCAGGCCCAGGCAGAGCCTTGAGCTTGAAGCCCAGTAGGTCTGTGGCCCTCAGGGCCAGAGCAATGCTTTCAAGGCAGGGAAGCGGCCTGCAAGCTGAGTGGGAGTGGGGGAGGGGAGGGAGACAGCTGAAGCCGAGTCCAGAAGGGCGGCGATGGAAGAGCTGCAGCTGGGTCAGAGCCTGGAGGGAGGGCGGGGCCTTCACTGAGGACCCCCCCCACCCCGAGGCCAGCCCTAGGCCCAGGCGGTCGCGCATGCGCCCTTGGCCTGTGCGGTGTGTGGGGGCTTGAACCCAAGCCCGCAGGGCTCCCGGAGCGGCCAGAGAAAGAAGGGCCCATGGAGAGGTAGGCGAGGTGGGCAGGGGGCGCCACCTTACTCTCCTCAGCTCCCTGAGGGAGAGAGAGAGAGACAGAGACAGAGAGAGAGATCCCTGACCTCTGAGTCTCTGCCTCCACCGCTGGCTGGTGCCAACTCACGCGCCATCCCACTTCCAGCCATCACCCCCACGCCTGCCCCGGGGCCAGCCCCACCACAGAGAGGCCGGTTGGTTCCTGCTCACCTCTGTGCCGTCCCTTCCCGACCTGACCCCAGTGCAGGGGATAAGCTTCAGACAAGTCTTTCCATGTCCCTCTGCATGACAATAGACTTCCTCCCCTCTCCCATTCCACAGGCCCACCCGGGACATCCACCTTTGTCATTAGCTCAGGAGAGGATGCAAGATGAGAATCTCTGCTATTGTGTGGGGAGACTCAGTTTCCCGGGTTTCCCCCATGGACACATGTTCTTCAGCTGGGTCTGATTTTCTCCAGACAAGCTGTCTTGGGAAGGATTTGGCCAGCCCTAAGAACCTGAAGGGAAAGGGCGGAGGGGGGTTCTCTCTCTGCCCCCGACAGCCCCGAGCTGGGTCGGTCCCTCAGACCTGGCCAGGGGCAGCCCATCCCCCGGCGCCCTTCCCCGGGGCATCCAAGGGCAGGCTCGGCGCCAGCCCCACCCCGCTCGCCACTGCCCGACCATCGTCCTCCCTCGGGGGGCCTGGGCGGGACAGGGACCCGGCTGTGGGAGGCCTCCAGATCTCAGGCCTGGCACACCGTTTACCAGGCTGCTTCCTCCTCTGACGGGGGCCCAGCACACGCCCCAGGAGACTTGGCAGCCGCCCCCAGGGCTCTATCCTCTGGAACTCGTCCCCTTGGAAGGGGCCTGGCCCAGGTGCCAGGTTCGGCTGGTCGGCCAGCCTCCTTTGGAGAAAGCAGGCAAGCCGAGCCAGGCTTGCAGTGGCCCTGGCGTGACACCTGCCACCTCAGGCAGAGGGCCTCCCGCGTGCCCTCCATGGCGGGTTTCTCCCCGGAGCCGTGGCCTGGGCACTAGGAAGGCCGGGCCTCCCCGACTCCCGGGAGGAGGGGCTAGCCCAGTTGCGCCCTGGCCCCCAAACCCTCTGGTGCCATCTGCCTGTCTCGGCACTTCTGACTCCACAGAGCCTTTCCTACATCTGGGCTGCCTGCCGTGGCAAAGTGCAGGCGTGGGGTGAGGCCATGCCTTCTCTTTCTAGGAAAAAGTGAGCCCCTGGCCGAAGCAGCAGGCCCAGGCAGAGCCTTGAGCTTGAAGCCCAGTAGGTCTGTGGCCCTCAGGGCCAGAGCAATGCTTTCAAGGCAGGGAAGCGGCCTGCAAGCTGAGTGGGAGTGGGGGAGGGGAGGGAGACAGCTGAAGCCGAGTCCAGAAGGGCGGCGATGGAAGAGCTGCAGCTGGGTCAGAGCCTGGAGGGAGGGCGTGGCCTTCACTGAGGACCCCCCCCCCCCCCGAGGCCAGCCCTAGGCCCCGGCGGTCGCGCATGCGCCCTTGGCCTGTGCGGTGTGTGGGGGCTTGAACCCAAGCCCGCAGGGCTCCCGGAGCGGCCAGAGAAAGAAGGGCCCATGGAGATGTAGGCGAGGTGGGCAGGGGGCGCCACCTTACTCTCCTCAGCTCCCTGAGGGAGAGAGAGAGAGACAGAGACAGAGAGATCCCTGACCTCTGAGTCTCTGCCTCCACCGCTGGCTGGTGCCAACTCACGCGCCATCCCACTTCCAGCCATCACCCCCACGCCTGCCCCGGGGCCAGCCCCACCACAGAGAGGCCGGTTGGTTCCTGCTCACCTCTGTGCTGTCCCTTCCCGACCTGACCCCAGTGCAGGAGATAAGCTTCAGACAAGTCTTTCCATGTCCCTCTGCATGACAATAGACTTCCTCCCCTCTCCCATTCCACAGGCCCACCCGGGACATCCACCTTTGTCATTAGCTCAGGAGAGGATGCAAGATGAGAATCTCTGCTATTGTGTGGGGAGACTCAGTTTCCCGGGTTTCCCCCATGGACACATGTTCTTCAGCTGGGTCTGATTTTCTCCAGACAAGCTGTCTTGGGAAGGATTTGGCCAGCCCTAAGAACCTGAAGGGAAAGGGCGGAGGGGGGTTCTCTCTCTGCCCCCGACAGCCCCGAGCTGGGTCGGTCCCTCAGACCTGGCCAGGGGCAGCCCATCCTCCGGCGCCCTTCCCCGGGGCATCCAAGGGCAGGCTCGGCGCCAGCCCCACCCCGCTCGCCACTGCCCGACCATCGTCCTCCCTCGGGGGGCCTGGGCGGGACAGGGACCCGGCTGTGGGAGGCCTCCAGATCTCAGGCCTGGCACACCGTTTACCAGGCTGCTTCCTCCTCTGACGGGGGCCCAGCACACGCCCCAGGAGACTTGGCAGCCGCCCCCAGGGCTCTATCCTCTGGAACTCGTCCCCTTGGAAGGGGCCTGGCCCAGGTGCCAGGTTCGGCTGGTCGGCCAGCCTCCTTTGGAGAAAGCAGGCAAGCCGAGCCAGGCTTGCAGTGGCCCTGGCGTGACACCTGCCACCTCAGGCAGAGGGCCTCCCGCGTGCCCTCCATGGCGGGTTTCTCCCCGGAGCCGTGGCCTGGGCACTAGGAAGGCCGGGCCTCCCCGACTCCCGGGAGGAGGGGCTAGCCCAGTTGCGCCCTGGCCCCCAAACCCTCTGGTGCCATCTGCCTGTCTCGGCACTTCTGACTCCACAGAGCCTTTCCTACATCTGGGCTGCCTGCCGTGGCAAAGTGCAGGCGTGGGGTGAGGCCATGCCTTCTCTTTCTAGGAAAAAGTGAGCCCCTGGCCGAAGCAGCAGGCCCAGGCAGAGCCTTGAGCTTGAAGCCCAGTAGGTCTGTGGCCCTCAGGGCCAGAGCAATGCTTTCAAGGCAGGGAAGCGGCCTGCAAGCTGAGTGGGAGTGGGGGAGGGGAGGGAGACAGCTGAAGCCGAGTCCAGAAGGGCGGCGATGGAAGAGCTGCAGCTGGGTCAGAGCCTGGAGGGAGGGCGTGGCCTTCACTGAGGACCCCCCCCCCCCCCGAGGCCAGCCCTAGGCCCCGGCGGTCGCGCATGCGCCCTTGGCCTGTGCGGTGTGTGGGGGCTTGAACCCAAGCCCGCAGGGCTCCCGGAGCGGCCAGAGAAAGAAGGGCCCATGGAGATGTAGGCGAGGTGGGCAGGGGGCGCCACCTTACTCTCCTCAGCTCCCTGAGGGAGAGAGAGAGAGACAGAGACAGAGAGATCCCTGACCTCTGAGTCTCTGCCTCCACCGCTGGCTGGTGCCAACTCACGCGCCATCCCACTTCCAGCCATCACCCCCACGCCTGCCCCGGGGCCAGCCCCACCACAGAGAGGCCGGTTGGTTCCTGCTCACCTCTGTGCCGTCCCTTCCCGACCTGACCCCAGTGCAGGGGATAAGCTTCAGACAAGTCTTTCCATGTCCCTCTGCATGACAATAGACTTCCTCCCCTCTCCCATTCCACAGGCCCACCCGGGACATCCACCTTTGTCATTAGCTCAGGAGAGGATGCAAGATGAGAATCTCTGCTATTGTGTGGGGAGACTCAGTTTCCCGGGTTTCCCCCATGGACACATGTTCTTCAGCTGGGTCTGATTTTCTCCAGACAAGCTGTCTTGGGAAGGATTTGGCCAGCCCTAAGAACCTGAAGGGAAAGGGCGGAGGGGGGTTCTCTCTCTGCCCCCGACAGCCCCGAGCTGGGTCGGTCCCTCAGACCTGGCCAGGGGCAGCCCATCCTCCGGCGCCCTTCCCCGGGGCATCCAAGGGCAGGCTCGGCGCCAGCCCCACCCCGCTCGCCACTGCCCGACCATCGTCCTCCCTCGGGGGGCCTGGGCGGGACAGGGACCCGGCTGTGGGAGGCCTCCAGATCTCAGGCCTGGCACACCGTTTACCAGGCTGCTTCCTCCTCTGACGGGGGCCCAGCACACGCCCCAGGAGACTTGGCAGCCGCCCCCAGGGCTCTATCCTCTGGAACTCGTCCCCTTGGAAGGGGCCTGGCCCAGGTGCCAGGTTCGGCTGGTCGGCCAGCCTCCTTTGGAGAAAGCAGGCAAGCCGAGCCAGGCTTGCAGTGGCCCTGGCGTGACACCTGCCACCTCAGGCAGAGGGCCTCCCGCGTGCCCTCCATGGCGGGTTTCTCCCCGGAGCCGTGGCCTGGGCACTAGGAAGGCCGGGCCTCCCCGACTCCCGGGAGGAGGGGCTAGCCCAGTTGCGCCCTGGCCCCCAAACCCTCTGGTGCCATCTGCCTGTCTCGGCACTTCTGACTCCACAGAGCCTTTCCTACATCTGGGCTGCCTGCCGTGGCAAAGTGCAGGCGTGGGGTGAGGCCATGCCTTCTCTTTCCAGGAAAAAGTGAGCCCCTGGCCGAAGCAGCAGGCCCAGGCAGAGCCTTGAGCTTGAAGCCCAGTAGGTCTGTGGCCCTCAGGGCCAGAGCAATGCTTTCAAGGCAGGGAAGCGGCCTGCAAGCTGAGTGGGAGTGGGGGAGGGGAGGGAGACAGCTGAAGCCGAGTCCAGAAGGGCGGCGATGGAAGAGCTGCAGCTGGGTCAGAGCCTGGAGGGAGGGCGGGGCCTTCACTGAGGACCCCCCCCACCCCGAGGCCAGCCCTAGGCCCAGGCGGTCGCGCATGCGCCCTTGGCCTGTGCGGTGTGTGGGGGCTTGAACCCAAGCCCGCAGGGCTCCCGGAGCGGCCAGAGAAAGAAGGGCCCATGGAGAGGTAGGCGAGGTGGGCAGGGGGCGCCACCTTACTCTCCTCAGCTCCCTGAGGGAGAGAGAGAGAGACAGAGACAGAGAGAGAGATCCCTGACCTCTGAGTCTCTGCCTCCACCGCTGGCTGGTGCCAACTCACGCGCCATCCCACTTCCAGCCATCACCGCCACGCCTGCCCCGGGGCCAGCCCCACCACAGAGAGGCCGGTTGGTTCCTGCTCACCTCTGTGCCGTCCCTTCCCGACCTGACCCCAGTGCAGGGGATAAGCTTCAGACAAGTCTTTCCATGTCCCTCTGCATGACAATAGACTTCCTCCCCTCTCCCATTCCACAGGCCCACCCGGGACATCCACCTTTGTCATTAGCTCAGGAGAGGATGCAAGATGAGAATCTCTGCTATTGTGTGGGGAGACTCAGTTTCCCGGGTTTCCCCCATGGACACATGTTCTTCAGCTGGGTCTGATTTTCTCCAGACAAGCTGTCTTGGGAAGGATTTGGCCAGCCCTAAGAACCTGAAGGGAAAGGGCGGAGGGGGGTTCTCTCTCTGCCCCCGACAGCCCCGAGCTGGGTCGGTCCCTCAGACCTGGCCAGGGGCAGCCCATCCCCCGGCGCCCTTCCCCGGGGCATCCAAGGGCAGGCTCGGCGCCAGCCCCACCCCGCTCGCCACTGCCCGACCATCGTCCTCCCTCGGGGGGCCTGGGCGGGACAGGGACCCGGCTGTGGGAGGCCTCCAGATCTCAGGCCTGGCACACCGTTTACCAGGCTGCTTCCTCCTCTGACGGGGGCCCAGCACACGCCCCAGGAGACTTGGCAGCCGCCCCCAGGGCTCTATCCTCTGGAACTCGTCCCCTTGGAAGGGGCCTGGCCCAGGTGCCAGGTTCGGCTGGTCGGCCAGCCTCCTTTGGAGAAAGCAGGCAAGCCGAGCCAGGCTTGCAGTGGCCCTGGCGTGACACCTGCCACCTCAGGCAGAGGGCCTCCCGCGTGCCCTCCATGGCGGGTTTCTCCCCGGAGCCGTGGCCTGGGCACTAGGAAGGCCGGGCCTCCCCGACTCCCGGGAGGAGGGGCTAGCCCAGTTGCGCCCTGGCCCCCAAACCCTCTGGTGCCATCTGCCTGTCTCGGCACTTCTGACTCCACAGAGCCTTTCCTACATCTGGGCTGCCTGCCGTGGCAAAGTGCAGGCGTGGGGTGAGGCCATGCCTTCTCTTTCCAGGAAAAAGTGAGCCCCTGGCCGAAGCAGCAGGCCCAGGCAGAGCCTTGAGCTTGAAGCCCAGTAGGTCTGTGGCCCTCAGGGCCAGAGCAATGCTTTCAAGGCAGGGAAGCGGCCTGCAAGCTGAGTGGGAGTGGGGGAGGGGAGGGAGACAGCTGAAGCCGAGTCCAGAAGGGCGGCGATGGAAGAGCTGCAGCTGGGTCAGAGCCTGGAGGGAGGGCGTGGCCTTCACTGAGGACCCCCCCCCCCCCCCCGAGGCCAGCCCTAGGCCCCGGCGGTCGCGCATGCGCCCTTGGCCTGTGCGGTGTGTGGGGGCTTGAACCCAAGCCCGCAGGGCTCCCGGAGCGGCCAGAGAAAGAAGGGCCCATGGAGATGTAGGCGAGGTGGGCAGGGGGCGCCACCTTACTCTCCTCAGCTCCCTGAGGGAGAGAGAGAGAGACAGAGACAGAGAGATCCCTGACCTCTGAGTCTCTGCCTCCACCGCTGGCTGGTGCCAACTCACGCGCCATCCCACTTCCAGCCATCACCCCCACGCCTGCCCCGGGGCCAGCCCCACCACAGAGAGGCCGGTTGGTTCCTGCTCACCTCTGTGCCGTCCCTTCCCGACCTGACCCCAGTGCAGGGGATAAGCTTCAGACAAGTCTTTCCATGTCCCTCTGCATGACAATAGACTTCCTCCCCTCTCCCATTCCACAGGCCCACCCGGGACATCCACCTTTGTCATTAGCTCAGGAGAGGATGCAAGATGAGAATCTCTGCTATTGTGTGGGGAGACTCAGTTTCCCGGGTTTCCCCCATGGACACATGTTCTTCAGCTGGGTCTGATTTTCTCCAGACAAGCTGTCTTGGGAAGGATTTGGCCAGCCCTAAGAACCTGAAGGGAAAGGGCGGAGGGGGGTTCTCTCTCTGCCCCCGACAGCCCCGAGCTGGGTCGGTCCCTCAGACCTGGCCAGGGGCAGCCCATCCTCCGGCGCCCTTCCCCGGGGCATCCAAGGGCAGGCTCGGCGCCAGCCCCACCCCGCTCGCCACTGCCCGACCATCGTCCTCCCTCGGGGGGCCTGGGCGGGACAGGGACCCGGCTGTGGGAGGCCTCCAGATCTCAGGCCTGGCACACCGTTTACCAGGCTGCTTCCTCCTCTGACGGGGGCCCAGCACACGCCCCAGGAGACTTGGCAGCCGCCCCCAGGGCTCTATCCTCTGGAACTCGTCCCCTTGGAAGGGGCCTGGCCCAGGTGCCAGGTTCGGCTGGTCGGCCAGCCTCCTTTGGAGAAAGCAGGCAAGCCGAGCCAGGCTTGCAGTGGCCCTGGCGTGACACCTGCCACCTCAGGCAGAGGGCCTCCCGCGTGCCCTCCATGGCGGGTTTCTCCCCGGAGCCGTGGCCTGGGCACTAGGAAGGCCGGGCCTCCCCGACTCCCGGGAGGAGGGGCTAGCCCAGTTGCGCCCTGGCCCCCAAACCCTCTGGTGCCATCTGCCTGTCTCGGCACTTCTGACTCCACAGAGCCTTTCCTACATCTGGGCTGCCTGCCGTGGCAAAGTGCAGGCGTGGGGTGAGGCCATGCCTTCTCTTTCCAGGAAAAAGTGAGCCCCTGGCCGAAGCAGCAGGCCCAGGCAGAGCCTTGAGCTTGAAGCCCAGTAGGTCTGTGGCCCTCAGGGCCAGAGCAATGCTTTCAAGGCAGGGAAGCGGCCTGCAAGCTGAGTGGGAGTGGGGGAGGGGAGGGAGACAGCTGAAGCCGAGTCCAGAAGGGCGGCGATGGAAGAGCTGCAGCTGGGTCAGAGCCTGGAGGGAGGGCGGGGCCTTCACTGAGGACCCCCCCCACCCCGAGGCCAGCCCTAGGCCCAGGCGGTCGCGCATGCGCCCTTGGCCTGTGCGGTGTGTGGGGGCTTGAACCCAAGCCCGCAGGGCTCCCGGAGCGGCCAGAGAAAGAAGGGCCCATGGAGAGGTAGGCGAGGTGGGCAGGGGGCGCCACCTTACTCTCCTCAGCTCCCTGAGGGAGAGAGAGAGAGACAGAGACAGAGAGAGAGATCCCTGACCTCTGAGTCTCTGCCTCCACCGCTGGCTGGTGCCAACTCACGCGCCATCCCACTTCCAGCCATCACCGCCACGCCTGCCCCGGGGCCAGCCCCACCACAGAGAGGCCGGTTGGTTCCTGCTCACCTCTGTGCCGTCCCTTCCCGACCTGACCCCAGTGCAGGGGATAAGCTTCAGACAAGTCTTTCCATGTCCCTCTGCATGACAATAGACTTCCTCCCCTCTCCCATTCCACAGGCCCACCCGGGACATCCACCTTTGTCATTAGCTCAGGAGAGGATGCAAGATGAGAATCTCTGCTATTGTGTGGGGAGACTCAGTTTCCCGGGTTTCCCCCATGGACACATGTTCTTCAGCTGGGTCTGATTTTCTCCAGACAAGCTGTCTTGGGAAGGATTTGGCCAGCCCTAAGAACCTGAAGGGAAAGGGCGGAGGGGGGTTCTCTCTCTGCCCCCGACAGCCCCGAGCTGGGTCGGTCCCTCAGACCTGGCCAGGGGCAGCCCATCCCCCGGCGCCCTTCCCCGGGGCATCCAAGGGCAGGCTCGGCGCCAGCCCCACCCCGCTCGCCACTGCCCGACCATCGTCCTCCCTCGGGGGGCCTGGGCGGGACAGGGACCCGGCTGTGGGAGGCCTCCAGATCTCAGGCCTGGCACACCGTTTACCAGGCTGCTTCCTCCTCTGACGGGGGCCCAGCACACGCCCCAGGAGACTTGGCAGCCGCCCCCAGGGCTCTATCCTCTGGAACTCGTCCCCTTGGAAGGGGCCTGGCCCAGGTGCCAGGTTCGGCTGGTCGGCCAGCCTCCTTTGGAGAAAGCAGGCAAGCCGAGCCAGGCTTGCAGTGGCCCTGGCGTGACACCTGCCACCTCAGGCAGAGGGCCTCCCGCGTGCCCTCCATGGCGGGTTTCTCCCCGGAGCCGTGGCCTGGGCACTAGGAAGGCCGGGCCTCCCCGACTCCCGGGAGGAGGGGCTAGCCCAGTTGCGCCCTGGCCCCCAAACCCTCTGGTGCCATCTGCCTGTCTCGGCACTTCTGACTCCACAGAGCCTTTCCTACATCTGGGCTGCCTGCCGTGGCAAAGTGCAGGCGTGGGGTGAGGCCATGCCTTCTCTTTCCAGGAAAAAGTGAGCCCCTGGCCGAAGCAGCAGGCCCAGGCAGAGCCTTGAGCTTGAAGCCCAGTAGGTCTGTGGCCCTCAGGGCCAGAGCAATGCTTTCAAGGCAGGGAAGCGGCCTGCAAGCTGAGTGGGAGTGGGGGAGGGGAGGGAGACAGCTGAAGCCGAGTCCAGAAGGGCGGCGATGGAAGAGCTGCAGCTGGGTCAGAGCCTGGAGGGAGGGCGGGGCCTTCACTGAGGACCCCCCCCACCCCGAGGCCAGCCCTAGGCCCAGGCGGTCGCGCATGCGCCCTTGGCCTGTGCGGTGTGTGGGGGCTTGAACCCAAGCCCGCAGGGCTCCCGGAGCGGCCAGAGAAAGAAGGGCCCATGGAGAGGTAGGCGAGGTGGGCAGGGGGCGCCACCTTACTCTCCTCAGCTCCCTGAGGGAGAGAGAGAGAGACAGAGACAGAGAGAGAGATCCCTGACCTCTGAGTCTCTGCCTCCACCGCTGGCTGGTGCCAACTCACGCGCCATCCCACTTCCAGCCATCACCGCCACGCCTGCCCCGGGGCCAGCCCCACCACAGAGAGGCCGGTTGGTTCCTGCTCACCTCTGTGCCGTCCCTTCCCGACCTGACCCCAGTGCAGGGGATAAGCTTCAGACAAGTCTTTCCATGTCCCTCTGCATGACAATAGACTTCCTCCCCTCTCCCATTCCACAGGCCCACCCGGGACATCCACCTTTGTCATTAGCTCAGGAGAGGATGCAAGATGAGAATCTCTGCTATTGTGTGGGGAGACTCAGTTTCCCGGGTTTCCCCCATGGACACATGTTCTTCAGCTGGGTCTGATTTTCTCCAGACAAGCTGTCTTGGGAAGGATTTGGCCAGCCCTAAGAACCTGAAGGGAAAGGGCGGAGGGGGGTTCTCTCTCTGCCCCCGACAGCCCCGAGCTGGGTCGGTCCCTCAGACCTGGCCAGGGGCAGCCCATCCCCCGGCGCCCTTCCCCGGGGCATCCAAGGGCAGGCTCGGCGCCAGCCCCACCCCGCTCGCCACTGCCCGACCATCGTCCTCCCTCGGGGGGCCTGGGCGGGACAGGGACCCGGCTGTGGGAGGCCTCCAGATCTCAGGCCTGGCACACCGTTTACCAGGCTGCTTCCTCCTCTGACGGGGGCCCAGCACACGCCCCAGGAGACTTGGCAGCCGCCCCCAGGGCTCTATCCTCTGGAACTCGTCCCCTTGGAAGGGGCCTGGCCCAGGTGCCAGGTTCGGCTGGTCGGCCAGCCTCCTTTGGAGAAAGCAGGCAAGCCGAGCCAGGCTTGCAGTGGCCCTGGCGTGACACCTGCCACCTCAGGCAGAGGGCCTCCCGCGTGCCCTCCATGGCGGGTTTCTCCCCGGAGCCGTGGCCTGGGCACTAGGAAGGCCGGGCCTCCCCGACTCCCGGGAGGAGGGGCTAGCCCAGTTGCGCCCTGGCCCCCAAACCCTCTGGTGCCATCTGCCTGTCTCGGCACTTCTGACTCCACAGAGCCTTTCCTACATCTGGGCTGCCTGCCGTGGCAAAGTGCAGGCGTGGGGTGAGGCCATGCCTTCTCTTTCCAGGAAAAAGTGAGCCCCTGGCCGAAGCAGCAGGCCCAGGCAGAGCCTTCAGCTTGAAGCCCAGTAGGTCTGTGGCCCTCAGGGCCAGAGCAATGCTTTCAAGGCAGGGAAGCGGCCTGCAAGCTGAGTGGGAGTGGGGGAGGGGAGGGAGACAGCTGAAGCCGAGTCCAGAAGGGCGGCGATGGAAGAGCTGCAGCTGGGTCAGAGCCTGGAGGGAGGGCGGGGCCTTCACTGAGGACCCCCCCCACCCCGAGGCCAGCCCTAGGCCCCGGCGGTCGCGCATGCGCCCTTGGCCTGTGCGGTGTGTGGGGGCTTGAACCCAAGCCCGCAGGGCTCCCGGAGCGGCCAGAGAAAGAAGGGCCCATGGAGAGGTAGGCGAGGTGGGCAGGGGGCGCCACCTTACTCTCCTCAGCTCCCTGAGGGAGAGAGAGAGAGACAGAGACAGAGAGAGAGATCCCTGACCTCTGAGTCTCTGCCTCCACCGCTGGCTGGTGCCAACTCACGCGCCATCCCACTTCCAGCCATCACCGCCACGCCTGCCCCGGGGCCAGCCCCACCACAGAGAGGCCGGTTGGTTCCTGCTCACCTCTGTGCCGTCCCTTCCCGACCTGACCCCAGTGCAGGGGATAAGCTTCAGACAAGTCTTTCCATGTCCCTCTGCATGACAATAGACTTCCTCCCCTCTCCCATTCCACAGGCCCACCCGGGACATCCACCTTTGTCATTAGCTCAGGAGAGGATGCAAGATGAGAATCTCTGCTATTGTGTGGGGAGACTCAGTTTCCCGGGTTTCCCCCATGGACACATGTTCTTCAGCTGGGTCTGATTTTCTCCAGACAAGCTGTCTTGGGAAGGATTTGGCCAGCCCTAAGAACCTGAAGGGAAAGGGCGGAGGGGGGTTCTCTCTCTGCCCCCGACAGCCCCGAGCTGGGTCGGTCCCTCAGACCTGGCCAGGGGCAGCCCATCCCCCGGCGCCCTTCCCCGGGGCATCCAAGGGCAGGCTCGGCGCCAGCCCCACCCCGCTCGCCACTGCCCGACCATCGTCCTCCCTCGGGGGGCCTGGGCGGGACAGGGACCCGGCTGTGGGAGGCCTCCAGATCTCAGGCCTGGCACACCGTTTACCAGGCTGCTTCCTCCTCTGACGGGGGCCCAGCACACGCCCCAGGAGACTTGGCAGCCGCCCCCAGGGCTCTATCCTCTGGAACTCGTCCCCTTGGAAGGGGCCTGGCCCAGGTGCCAGGTTCGGCTGGTCGGCCAGCCTCCTTTGGAGAAAGCAGGCAAGCCGAGCCAGGCTTGCAGTGGCCCTGGCGTGACACCTGCCACCTCAGGCAGAGGGCCTCCCGCGTGCCCTCCATGGCGGGTTTCTCCCCGGAGCCGTGGCCTGGGCACTAGGAAGGCCGGGCCTCCCCGACTCCCGGGAGGAGGGGCTAGCCCAGTTGCGCCCTGGCCCCCAAACCCTCTGGTGCCATCTGCCTGTCTCGGCACTTCTGACTCCACAGAGCCTTTCCTACATCTGGGCTGCCTGCCGTGGCAAAGTGCAGGCGTGGGGGGAGGCCATGCCTTCTCTTTCCAGGAAAAAGTGAGCCCCTGGCCGAAGCAGCAGGCCCAGGCAGAGCCTTGAGCTTGAAGCCCAGTAGGTCTGTGGCCCTCAGGGCCAGAGCAATGCTTTCAAGGCAGGGAAGCGGCCTGCAAGCTGAGTGGGAGTGGGGGAGGGGAGGGAGACAGCTGAAGCCGAGTCCAGAAGGGCGGCGATGGAAGAGCTGCAGCTGGGTCAGAGCCTGGAGGGAGGGCGGGGCCTTCACTGAGGACCCCCCCCCCCCCGAGGCCAGCCCTAGGCCCCGGCGGTCGCGCATGCGCCCTTGGCCTGTGCGGTGTGTGGGGGCTTGAACCCAAGCCCGCAGGGCTCCCGGAGCGGCCAGAGAAAGAAGGGCCCATGGAGAGGTAGGCGAGGTGGGCAGGGGGCGCCACCTTACTCTCCTCAGCTCCCTGAGGGAGAGAGAGAGAGACAGAGACAGAGAGAGAGATCCCTGACCTCTGAGTCTCTGCCTCCACGGCTGGCTGGTGCCAACTCACGCGCCATCCCACTTCCAGCCATCACCGCCACGCCTGCCCCGGGGCCAGCCCCACCACAGAGAGGCCGGTTGGTTCCTGCTCACCTCTGTGCCGTCCCTTCCCGACCTGACCCCAGTGCAGGGGATAAGCTTCAGACAAGTCTTTCCATGTCCCTCTGCATGACAATAGACTTCCTCCCCTCTCCCATTCCACAGGCCCACCCGGGACATCCACCTTTGTCATTAGCTCAGGAGAGGATGCAAGATGAGAATCTCTGCTATTGTGTGGGGAGACTCAGTTTCCCGGGTTTCCCCCATGGACACATGTTCTTCAGCTGGGTCTGATTTTCTCCAGACAAGCTGTCTTGGGAAGGATTTGGCCAGCCCTAAGAACCTGAAGGGAAAGGGCGGAGGGGGGTTCTCTCTCTGCCCCCGACAGCCCCGAGCTGGGTCGGTCCCTCAGACCTGGCCAGGGGCAGCCCATCCCCCGGCGCCCTTCCCCGGGGCATCCAAGGGCAGGCTCGGCGCCAGCCCCACCCCGCTCGCCACTGCCCGACCATCGTCCTCCCTCGGGGGGCCTGGGCGGGACAGGGACCCGGCTGTGGGAGGCCTCCAGATCTCAGGCCTGGCACACCGTTTACCAGGCTGCTTCCTCCTCTGACGGGGGCCCAGCACACGCCCCAGGAGACTTGGCAGCCGCCCCCAGGGCTCTATCCTCTGGAACTCGTCCCCTTGGAAGGGGCCTGGCCCAGGTGCCAGGTTCGGCTGGTCGGCCAGCCTCCTTTGGAGAAAGCAGGCAAGCCGAGCCAGGCTTGCAGTGGCCCTGGCGTGACACCTGCCACCTCAGGCAGAGGGCCTCCCGCGTGCCCTCCATGGCGGGTTTCTCCCCGGAGCCGTGGCCTGGGCACTAGGAAGGCCGGGCCTCCCCGACTCCCGGGAGGAGGGGCTAGCCCAGTTGCGCCCTGGCCCCCAAACCCTCTGGTGCCATCTGCCTGTCTCGGCACTTCTGACTCCACAGAGCCTTTCCTACATCTGGGCTGCCTGCCGTGGCAAAGTGCAGGCGTGGGGTGAGGCCATGCCTTCTCTTTCCAGGAAAAAGTGAGCCCCTGGCCGAAGCAGCAGGCCCAGGCAGAGCCTTGAGCTTGAAGCCCAGTAGGTCTGTGGCCCTCAGGGCCAGAGCAATGCTTTCAAGGCAGGGAAGGGGCCTGCAAGCTGAGTGGGAGTGGGGGAGGGGAGGGAGACAGCTGAAGCCGAGTCCAGAAGGGCGGCGATGGAAGAGCTGCAGCTGGGTCAGAGCCTGGAGGGAGGGCGGGGCCTTCACTGAAGACCCCCCCCCCCCCGAGGCCAGCCCTAGGCCCAGGCGGTCGCGCATGCGCCCTTGGCCTGTGCGGTGTGTGGGGGCTTGAACCCAAGCCCGCAGGGCTCCCGGAGCGGCCAGAGAAAGAAGGGCCCATGGAGAGGTAGGCGAGGTGGGCAGGGGGCGCCACCTTACTCTCCTCAGCTCCCTGAGGGAGAGAGAGAGAGACAGAGACAGAGAGAGAGATCCCTGACCTCTGAGTCTCTGCCTGCACCGCTGGCTGGTGCCAACTCACGCGCCATCCCACTTCCAGCCATCACCCCCACGCCTGCCCCGGGGCCAGCCCCACCACAGAGAGGCCGGTTGGTTCCTGCTCACCTCTGTGCCGTCCCTTCCCGACCTGACCCCAGTGCAGGGGATAAGCTTCAGACAAGTCTTTCCATGTCCCTCTGCATGACAATAGACTTCCTCCCCTCTCCCATTCCACAGGCCCACCCGGGACATCCACCTTTGTCATTAGCTCAGGAGAGGATGCAAGATGAGAATCTCTGCTATTGTGTGGGGAGACTCAGTTTCCCGGGTTTCCCCCATGGACACATGTTCTTCAGCTGGGTCTGATTTTCTCCAGACAAGCTGTCTTGGGAAGGATTTGGCCAGCCCTAAGAACCTGAAGGGAAAGGGCGGAGGGGGGTTCTCTCTCTGCCCCCGACAGCCCCGAGCTGGGTCGGTCCCTCAGACCTGGCCAGGGGCAGCCCATCCCCCGGCGCCCTTCCCCGGGGCATCCAAGGGCAGGCTCGGCGCCAGCCCCACCCCGCTCGCCACTGCCCGACCATCGTCCTCCCTCGGGGGGCCTGGGCGGGACAGGGACCCGGCTGTGGGAGGCCTCCAGATCTCAGGCCTGGCACACCGTTTACCAGGCTGCTTCCTCCTCTGACGGGGGCCCAGCACACGCCCCAGGAGACTTGGCAGCCGCCCCCAGGGCTCTATCCTCTGGAACTCGTCCCCTTGGAAGGGGCTTGGCCCAGGTGCCAGGTTCGGCTGGTCGGCCAGCCTCCTTTGGAGAAAGCAGGCAAGCCGAGCCAGGCTTGCAGTGGCCCTGGCGTGACACCTGCCACCTCAGGCAGAGGGCCTCCCGCGTGCCCTCCATGGCGGGTTTCTCCCCGGAGCCGTGGCCTGGGCACTAGGAAGGCCGGGCCTCCCCGACTCCCGGGAGGAGGGGCTAGCCCAGTTGCGCCCTGGCCCCCAAACCCTCTGGTGCCATCTGCCTGTCTCGGCACTTCTGACTCCACAGAGCCTTTCCTACATCTGGGCTGCCTGCCGTGGCAAAGTGCAGGCGTGGGGTGAGGCCATGCCTTCTCTTTCCAGGAAAAAGTGAGCCCCTGGCCGAAGCAGCAGGCCCAGGCAGAGCCTTGAGCTTGAAGCCCAGTAGGTCTGTGGCCCTCAGGGCCAGAGCAATGCTTTCAAGGCAGGGAAGGGGCCTGCAAGCTGAGTGGGAGTGGGGGAGGGGAGGGAGACAGCTGAAGCCGAGTCCAGAAGGGCGGCGATGGAAGAGCTGCAGCTGGGTCAGAGCCTGGAGGGAGGGCGGGGCCTTCACTGAGGACCCCCCCCCCCGAGGCCAGCCCTAGGCCCAGGCGGTCGCGCATGCGCCCTTGGCCTGTGCGGTGTGTGGGGGCTTGAACCCAAGCCCGCAGGGCTCCCGGAGCGGCCAGAGAAAGAAGGGCCCATGGAGAGGTAGGCGAGGTGGGCAGGGGGCGCCACCTTACTCTCCTCAGCTCCCTGAGGGAGAGAGAGAGAGACAGAGACAGAGAGAGAGATCCCTGACCTCTGAGTCTCTGCCTCCACCGCTGGCTGGTGCCAACTCACGCGCCATCCCACTTCCAGCCATCACCCCCACGCCTGCCCCGGGGCCAGCCCCACCACAGAGAGGCCGGTTGGTTCCTGCTCACCTCTGTGCCGTCCCTTCCCGACCTGACCCCAGTGCAGGGGATAAGCTTCAGACAAGTGTTTCCATGTCCCTCTGCATGACAATAGACTTCCTCCCCTCTCCCATTCCACAGGCCCACCCGGGACATCCACCTTTGTCATTAGCTCAGGAGAGGATGCAAGATGAGAATCTCTGCTATTGTGTGGGGAGACTCAGTTTCCCGGGTTTCCCCCATGGACACATGTTCTTCAGCTGGGTCTGATTTTCTCCAGACAAGCTGTCTTGGGAAGGATTTGGCCAGCACTAAGAAGCTGAAGGGAAAGGGCGGAGGGGGGTTCTCTCTCTGCCCCCGACAGCCCCGAGCTGGGTCGGTCCCTCAGACCTGGCCAGGGGCAGCCCATCCCCCGGCGCCCTTCCCCGGGGCATCCAAGGGCAGGCTCGGCGCCAGCCCCACCGCGCTCGCCACTGCCCGACCATCGTCCTCCCTCGGGGGGCCTGGGCGGGACAGGGACCCGGCTGTGGGAGGCCTCCAGATCTCAGGCCTGGCACACCGTTTACCAGGCTGCTTCCTCCTCTGACGGGGGCCCAGCACACGCCCCAGGAGACTTGGCAGCCGCCCCCAGGGCTCTATCCTCTGGAACTCGTCCCCTTGGAAGGGGCCTGGCCCAGGTGCCAGGTTCGGCTGGTCGGCCAGCCTCCTTTGGAGAAAGCAGGCAAGCCGAGCCAGGCTTGCAGTGGCCCTGGCGTGACACCTGCCACCTCAGGCAGAGGGCCTCCCGCGTGCCCTCCATGGCGGGTTTCTCCCCGGAGCCGTGGCCTGGGCACTAGGAAGGCCGGGCCTCCCCGACTCCCTGGAGGAGGGGCTAGCCCAGTTGCGCCCTGGCCCCCAAACCCTCTGGTGCCATCTGCCTGTCTCGGCACTTCTGACTCCACAGAGCCTTTCCTACATCTGGGCTGCCTGCCGTGGCAAAGTGCAGGCGTGGGGTGAGGCCATGCCTTCTCTTTCCAGGAAAAAGTGAGCCCCTGGCCGAAGCAGCAGGCCCAGGCAGAGCCTTGAGCTTGAAGCCCAGTAGGTCTGTGGCCCTCAGGGCCAGAGCAATGCTTTCAAGGCAGGGAAGCGGCCTGCAAGCTGAGTGGGAGTGGGGGAGGGGAGGGAGACAGCTGAAGCCGAGTCCAGAAGGGCGGCGATGGAAGAGCTGCAGCTGGGTCAGAGCCTGGAGGGAGGGCGGGGCCTTCACTGAGGACCCCCCCCCCCCCCCGAGGCCAGCCCTAGGCCCAGGCGGTCGCGCATGCGCCCTTGGCCTGTGCGGTGTGTGGGGGCTTGAACCCAAGCCCGCAGGGCTCCCGGAGCGGCCAGAGAAAGAAGGGCCCATGGAGAGGTAGGCGAGGTGGGCAGGGGGCGCCACCTTACTCTCCTCAGCTCCCTGAGGGAGAGAGAGAGAGACAGAGACAGAGAGAGAGATCCCTGACCTCTGAGTCTCTGCCTCCACCGCTGGCTGGTGCCAACTCACGCGCCATCCCACTTCCAGCCATCACCGCCACGCCTGCCCCGGGGCCAGCCCCACCACAGAGAGGCCGGTTGGTTCCTGCTCACCTCTGTGCCGTCCCTTCCCGACCTGACCCCAGTGCAGGGGATAAGCTTCAGACAAGTCTTTCCATGTCCCTCTGCATGACAATAGACTTCCTCCCCTCTCCCATTCCACAGGCCCACCCGGGACATCCACCTTTGTCATTAGCTCAGGAGAGGATGCAAGATGAGAATCTCTGCTATTGTGTGGGGAGACTCAGTTTCCCGGGTTTCCCCCATGGACACATGTTCTTCAGCTGGGTCTGATTTTCTCCAGACAAGCTGTCTTGGGAAGGATTTGGCCAGCCCTAAGAACCTGAAGGGAAAGGGCGGAGGGGGGTTCTCTCTCTGCCCCCGACAGCCCCGAGCTGGGTCGGTCCCTCAGACCTGGCCAGGGGCAGCCCATCCCCCGGCGCCCTTCCCCGGGGCATCCAAGGGCAGGCTCGGTGCCAGCCCCACCCCGCTAGCCACTGCCCGACCATCGTCCTCCCTCGGGGGGCCTGGGCGGGACAGGGACCCGGCTGTGGGAGGCCTCCAGATCTCAGGCCTGGCACACCGTTTACCAGGCTGCTTCCTCCTCTGACGGGGGCCCAGCACACGCCCCAGGAGACTTGGCAGCCGCCCCCAGGGCTCTATCCTCTGGAACTCGTCCCCTTGGAAGGGGCCTGGCCCAGGTGCCATGTTCGGCTGGTCGGCCAGCCTCCTTTGGAGAAAGCAGGCAAGCCGAGCCAGGCTTGCAGTGGCCCTGGCGTGACACCTGCCACCTCAGGCAGAGGGCCTCCCGCGTGCCCTCCATGGCGGGTTTCTCCCCGGAGCCGTGGCCTGGGCACTAGGAAGGCCGGGCCTCCCCGACTCCCGGGAGGAGGGGCTAGCCCAGTTGCGCCCTGGCCCCCAAACCCTCTGGTGCCATCTGCCTGTCTCGGCACTTCTGACTCCACAGAGCCTTTCCTACATCTGGGCTGCCTGCCGTGGCAAAGTGCAGGCGTGGGGTGAGGCCATGCCTTCTCTTTCCAGGAAAAAGTGAGCCCCTGGCCGAAGCAGCAGGCCCAGGCAGAGCCTTGAGCTTGAAGCCCAGTAGGTCTGTGGCCCTCAGGGCCAGAGCAATGCTTTCAAGGCAGGGAAGCGGCCTGCAAGCTGAGTGGGAGTGGGGGAGGGGAGGGAGACAGCTGAAGCCGAGTCCAGAAGGGCGGCGATGGAAGAGCTGCAGCTGGGTCAGAGCCTGGAGGGAGGGCGGGGCCTTCACTGAGGACCCCCCCCACCCCGAGGCCAGCCCTAGGCCCAGGCGGTCGCGCATGCGCCCTTGGCCTGTGCGGTGTGTGGGGGCTTGAACCCAAGCCCGCAGGGCTCCCGGAGCGGCCAGAGAAAGAAGGGCCCATGGAGAGGTAGGCGAGGTGGGCAGGGGGCGCCACCTTACTCTCCTCAGCTCCCTGAGGGAGAGAGAGAGAGACAGAGACAGAGAGAGAGATCCCTGACCTCTGAGTCTCTGCCTCCACCGCTGGCTGGTGCCAACTCACGCGCCATCCCACTTCCAGCCATCACCCCCACGCCTGCCCCGGGGCCAGCCCCACCACAGAGAGGCCGGTTGGTTCCTGCTCACCTCTGTGCCGTCCCTTCCCGACCTGACCCCAGTGCAGGGGATAAGCTTCAGACAAGTCTTTCCATGTCCCTCTGCATGACAATAGACTTCCTCCCCTCTCCCATTCCACAGGCCCACCCGGGACATCCACCTTTGTCATTAGCTCAGGAGAGGATGCAAGATGAGAATCTCTGCTATTGTGTGGGGAGACTCAGTTTCCCGGGTTTCCCCCATGGACACATGTTCTTCAGCTGGGTCTGATTTTCTCCAGACAAGCTGTCTTGGGAAGGATTTGGCCAGCCCTAAGAACCTGAAGGGAAAGGGCGGAGGGGGGTTCTCTCTCTGCCCCCGACAGCCCCGAGCTGGGTCGGTCCCTCAGACCTGGCCAGGGGCAGCCCATCCCCCGGCGCCCTTCCCCGGGGCATCCAAGGGCAGGCTCGGCGCCAGCCCCACCCCGCTCGCCACTGCCCGACCATCGTCCTCCCTCGGGGGGCCTGGGCGGGACAGGGACCCGGCTGTGGGAGGCCTCCAGATCTCAGGCCTGGCACACCGTTTACCAGGCTGCTTCCTCCTCTGACGGGGGCCCAGCACACGCCCCAGGAGACTTGGCAGCCGCCCCCAGGGCTCTATCCTCTGGAACTCGTCCCCTTGGAAGGGGCCTGGCCCAGGTGCCAGGTTCGGCTGGTCGGCCAGCCTCCTTTGGAGAAAGCAGGCAAGCCGAGCCAGGCTTGCAGTGGCCCTGGCGTGACACCTGCCACCTCAGGCAGAGGGCCTCCCGCGTGCCCTCCATGGCGGGTTTCTCCCCGGAGCCGTGGCCTGGGCACTAGGAAGGCCGGGCCTCCCCGACTCCCGGGAGGAGGGGCTAGCCCAGTTGCGCCCTGGCCCCCAAACCCTCTGGTGCCATCTGCCTGTCTCGGCACTTCTGACTCCACAGAGCCTTTCCTACATCTGGGCTGCCTGCCGTGGCAAAGTGCAGGCGTGGGGTGAGGCCATGCCTTCTCTTTCCAGGAAAAAGTGAGCCCCTGGCCGAAGCAGCAGGCCCAGGCAGAGCCTTGAGCTTGAAGCCCAGTAGGTCTGTGGCCCTCAGGGCCAGAGCAATGCTTTCAAGGCAGGGAAGCGGCCTGCAAGCTGAGTGGGAGTGGGGGAGGGGAGGGAGACAGCTGAAGCCGAGTCCAGAAGGGCGGCGATGGAAGAGCTGCAGCTGGGTCAGAGCCTGGAGGGAGGGCGGGGCCTTCACTGAGGACCCCCCCCGAGGCCAGCCCTAGGCCCAGGCGGTCGCGCATGCGCCCTTGGCCTGTGCGGTGTGTGGGGGCTTGAACCCAAGCCCGCAGGGCTCCCGGAGCGGCCAGAGAAAGAAGGGCCCATGGAGAGGTAGGCGAGGTGGGCAGGGGGCGCCACCTTACTCTCCTCAGCTCCCTGAGGGAGAGAGAGAGAGACAGAGACAGAGAGAGAGATCCCTGACCTCTGAGTCTCTGCCTCCACCGCTGGCTGGTGCCAACTCACGCGCCATCCCACTTCCAGCCATCACCCCCACGCCTGCCCCGGGGCCAGCCCCACCACAGAGAGGCCGGTTGGTTCCTGCTCACCTCTGTGCCGTCCCTTCCCGACCTGACCCCAGTGCAGGGGATAAGCTTCAGACAAGTCTTTCCATGTCCCTCTGCATGACAATAGACTTCCTCCCCTCTCCCATTCCACAGGCCCACCCGGGACATCCACCTTTGTCATTAGCTCAGGAGAGGATGCAAGATGAGAATCTCTGCTATTGTGTGGGGAGACTCAGTTTCCCGGGTTTCCCCCATGGACACATGTTCTTCAGCTGGGTCTGATTTTCTCCAGACAAGCTGTCTTGGGAAGGATTTGGCCAGCCCTAAGAAGCTGAAGGGAAAGGGCGGAGGGGGGTTCTCTCTCTGCCCCCGACAGCCCCGAGCTGGGTCGGTCCCTCAGACCTGGCCAGGGGCAGCCCATCCCCCGGCGCCCTTCCCCGGGGCATCCAAGGGCAGGCTCGGCGCCAGCCCCACCCCGCTCGCCACTGCCCGACCATCGTCCCCCCTCGGGGGGCCTGGGCGGGACAGGGACCCGGCTGTGGGAGGCCTCCAGATCTCAGGCCTGGCACACCGTTTACCAGGCTGCTTCCTCCTCTGACGGGGGCCCAGCACACGCCCCAGGAGACTTGGCAGCCGCCCCCAGGGCTCTATCCTCTGGAACTCGTCCCCTTGGAAGGGGCCTGGCCCAGGTGCCAGGTTCAGCTGGTCGGCCAGCCTCCTTTGGAGAAAGCAGGCAAGCCGAGCCAGGCTTGCAGTGGCCCTGGCGTGACACCTGCCACCTCAGGCAGAGGGCCTCCCGCGTGCCCTCCATGGCGGGTTTCTCCCCGGAGCCGTGGCCTGGGCACTAGGAAGGCCGGGCCTCCCCGACTCCCGGGAGGAGGGGCTAGCCCAGTTGCGCCCTGGCCCCCAAACCCTCTGGTGCCATCTGCCTGTCTCGGCACTTCTGACTCCACAGAGCCTTTCCTACATCTGGGCTGCCTGCCGTGGCAAAATGCAGGCGTGGGGTGAGGCCATGCCTTCTCTTTCCAGGAAAAAGTGAGCCCCTGGCCGAAGCAGCAGGCCCAGGCAGAGCCTTGAGCTTGAAGCCCAGTAGGTCTGTGGCCCTCAGGGCCAGAGCAATGCTTTCAAGGCAGGGAAGCGGCCTGCAAGCAGAGTGGGAGTGGGGGAGGGGAGGGAGACAGCTGAAGCCGAGTCCAGAAGGGCGGCGATGGAAGAGCTGCAGCTGGGTCAGAGCCTGGAGGGAGGGCGGGGCCTTCACTGAGGACCCCCCCCCCCTGAGGCCAGCACTAGGCCCAGGCGGTCGCGCATGCTCCCTTGGCCTGTGCGGTGTGTGGGGGCTTGAACCCAAGCCCGCAGGGCTCCCGGAGCGGCCAGAGAAAGAAGGGCCCATGGAGAGGTAGGCGAGGTGGGCAGGGGGCGCCACCTTACTCTCCTCAGCTCCCTGAGGGAGAGAGAGAGAGACAGAGACAGAGAGAGAGATCCCTGACCTCTGAGTCTCTGCCTCCACCGCTGGCTGGTGCCAACTCACGCGCCATCCCACTTCCAGCCATCACCCCCACGCCTGCCCCGGGGCCAGCCCCACCACAGAGAGGCCGGTTGGTTCCTGCTCACCTCTGTGCCGTCCCTTCCCGACCTGACCCCAGTGCAGGGGATAAGCTTCAGACAAGTCTTTCCATGTCCCTCTGCATGACAATAGACTTCCTCCCCTCTCCCATTCCACAGGCCCACCCGGGACATCCACCTTTGTCATTAGCTCAGGAGAGGATGCAAGATGAGAATCTCTGCTATTGTGTGGGGAGACTCAGTTTCCCGGGTTTCCCCCATGGACACATGTTCTTCAGCTGGGTCTGATTTTCTCCAGACAAGCTGTCTTGGGAAGGATTTGGCCAGCCCTAAGAACCTGAAGGGAAAGGGCGGAGGGGGGTTCTCTCTCTGCCCCCGACAGCCCCGAGCTGGGTCGGTCCCTCAGACCTGGCCAGGGGCAGCCCATCCCCCGGCGCCCTTCCCCGGGGCATCCAAGGGCAGGCTCGGCGCCAGCCCCACCCCGCTCGCCACTGCCCGACCATCGTCCTCCCTCGGGGGGCCTGGGCGGGACAGGGACCCGGCTGTGGGAGGCCTCCAGATCTCAGGCCTGGCACACCGTTTACCAGGCTGCTTCCTCCTCTGACGGGGGCCCAGCACACGCCCCAGGAGACTTGGCAGCCGCCCCCAGGGCTCTATCCTCTGGAACTCGTCCCCTTGGAAGGGGCTTGGCCCAGGTGCCAGGTTCGGCTGGTCGGCCAGCCTCCTTTGGAGAAAGCAGGCAAGCCGAGCCAGGCTTGCAGTGGCCCTGGCGTGACACCTGCCACCTCAGGCAGAGGGCCTCCCGCGTGCCCTCCATGGCGGGTTTCTCCCCGGAGCCGTGGCCTGGGCACTAGGAAGGCCGGGCCTCCCCGACTCCCGGGAGGAGGGGCTAGCCCAGTTGCGCCCTGGCCCCCAAACCCTCTGGTGCCATCTGCCTGTCTCGGCACTTCTGACTCCACAGAGCCTTTCCTACATCTGGGCTGCCTGCCGTGGCAAAGTGCAGGCGTGGGGTGAGGCCATGCCTTCTCTTTCCAGGAAAAAGTGAGCCCCTGGCCGAAGCAGCAGGCCCAGGCAGAGCCTTGAGCTTGAAGCCCAGTAGGTCTGTGGCCCTCAGGGCCAGAGCAATGCTTTCAAGGCAGGGAAGGGGCCTGCAAGCTGAGTGGGAGTGGGGGAGGGGAGGGAGACAGCTGAAGCCGAGTCCAGAAGGGCGGCGATGGAAGAGCTGCAGCTGGGTCAGAGCCTGGAGGGAGGGCGGGGCCTTCACTGAGGACCCCCCCCCCCCGAGGCCAGCCCTAGGCCCAGGCGGTCGCGCATGCGCCCTTGGCCTGTGCGGTGTGTGGGGGCTTGAACCCAAGCCCGCAGGGCTCCCGGAGCGGCCAGAGAAAGAAGGGCCCATGGAGAGGTAGGCGAGGTGGGCAGGGGGCGCCACCTTACTCTCCTCAGCTCCCTGAGGGAGAGAGAGAGAGACAGAGACAGAGAGAGAGATCCCTGACCTCTGAGTCTCTGCCTCCACCGCTGGCTGGTGCCAACTCACGCGCCATCCCACTTCCAGCCATCACCCCCACGCCTGCCCCGGGGCCAGCCCCACCACAGAGAGGCCGGTTGGTTCCTGCTCACCTCTGTGCCGTCCCTTCCCGACCTGACCCCAGTGCAGGGGATAAGCTTCAGACAAGTGTTTCCATGTCCCTCTGCATGACAATAGACTTCCTCCCCTCTCCCATTCCACAGGCCCACCCGGGACATCCACCTTTGTCATTAGCTCAGGAGAGGATGCAAGATGAGAATCTCTGCTATTGTGTGGGGAGACTCAGTTTCCCGGGTTTCCCCCATGGACACATGTTCTTCAGCTGGGTCTGATTTTCTCCAGACAAGCTGTCTTGGGAAGGATTTGGCCAGCCCTAAGAAGCTGAAGGGAAAGGGCGGAGGGGGGTTCTCTCTCTGCCCCCGACAGCCCCGAGCTGGGTCGGTCCCTCAGACCTGGCCAGGGGCAGCCCATCCCCCGGCGCCCTTCCCCGGGGCATCCAAGGGCAGGCTCGGCGCCAGCCCCACCGCGCTCGCCACTGCCCGACCATCGTCCTCCCTCGGGGGGCCTGGGCGGGACAGGGACCCGGCTGTGGGAGGCCTCCAGATCTCAGGCCTGGCACACCGTTTACCAGGCTGCTTCCTCCTCTGACGGGGGCCCAGCACACGCCCCAGGAGACTTGGCAGCCGCCCCCAGGGCTCTATCCTCTGGAACTCGTCCCCTTGGAAGGGGCCTGGCCCAGGTGCCAGGTTCGGCTGGTCGGCCAGCCTCCTTTGGAGAAAGCAGGCAAGCCGAGCCAGGCTTGCAGTGGCCCTGGCGTGACACCTGCCACCTCAGGCAGAGGGCCTCCCGCGTGCCCTCCATGGCGGGTTTCTCCCCGGAGCCGTGGCCTGGGCACTAGGAATGCCGGGCCTCCCCGACTCCCGGGAGGAGGGGCTAGCCCAGTTGCGCCCTGGCCCCCAAACCCTCTGGTGCCATCTGCCTGTCTCGGCACTTCTGACTCCACAGAGCCTTTCCTACATCTGGGCTGCCTGCCGTGGCAAAGTGCAGGCGTGGGGTGAGGCCATGCCTTCTCTTTCCAGGAAAAAGTGAGCCCCTGGCCGAAGCAGCAGGCCCAGGCAGAGCCTTGAGCTTGAAGCCCAGTAGGTCTGTGGCCCTCAGGGCCAGAGCAATGCTTTCAAGGCAGGGAAGCGGCCTGCAAGCTGAGTGGGAGTGGGGGAGGGGAGGGAGACAGCTGAAGCCGAGTCCAGAAGGGCGGCGATGGAAGAGCTGCAGCTGGGTCAGAGCCTGGAGGGAGGGCGGGGCCTTCACTGAGGACCCCCCCCGAGGCCAGCCCTAGGCCCAGGCGGTCGCGCATGCGCCCTTGGCCTGTGCGGTGTGTGGGGGCTTGAACCCAAGCCCGCAGGGCTCCCGGAGCGGCCAGAGAAAGAAGGGCCCATGGAGAGGTAGGCGAGGTGGGCAGGGGGCGCCACCTTACTCTCCTCAGCTCCCTGAGGGAGAGAGAGAGAGACAGAGACAGAGAGAGAGATCCCTGACCTCTGAGTCTCTGCCTCCACCGCTGGCTGGTGCCAACTCACGCGCCATCCCACTTCCAGCCATCACCCCCACGCCTGCCCCGGGGCCAGCCCCACCACAGAGAGGCCGGTTGGTTCCTGCTCACCTCTGTGCCGTCCCTTCCCGACCTGACCCCAGTGCAGGGGATAAGCTTCAGACAAGTCTTTCCATGTCCCTCTGCATGACAATAGACTTCCTCCCCTCTCCCATTCCACAGGCCCACCCGGGACATCCACCTTTGTCATTAGCTCAGGAGAGGATGCAAGATGAGAATCTCTGCTATTGTGTGGGGAGACTCAGTTTCCCGGGTTTCCCCCATGGACACATGTTCTTCAGCTGGGTCTGATTTTCTCCAGACAAGCTGTCTTGGGAAGGATTTGGCCAGCCCTAAGAAGCTGAAGGGAAAGGGCGGAGGGGGGTTCTCTCTCTGCCCCCGACAGCCCCGAGCTGGGTCGGTCCCTCAGACCTGGCCAGGGGCAGCCCATCCCCCGGCGCCCTTCCCCGGGGCATCCAAGGGCAGGCTCGGCGCCAGCCCCACCCCGCTCGCCACTGCCCGACCATCGTCCTCCCTCGGGGGGCCTGGGCGGGACAGGGACCCGGCTGTGGGAGGCCTCCAGATCTCAGGCCTGGCACACCGTTTACCAGGCTGCTTCCTCCTCTGACGGGGGCCCAGCACACGCCCCAGGAGACTTGGCAGCCGCCCCCAGGGCTCTATCCTCTGGAACTCGTCCCCTTGGAAGGGGCCTGGCCCAGGTGCCAGGTTCGGCTGGTCGGCCAGCCTCCTTTGGAGAAAGCAGGCAAGCCGAGCCAGGCTTGCAGTGGCCCTGGCGTGACACCTGCCACCTCAGGCAGAGGGCCTCCCGCGTGCCCTCCATGGCGGGTTTCTCCCCGGAGCCGTGGCCTGGGCACTAGGAAGGCCGGGCCTCCCCGACTCCCGGGAGGAGGGGCTAGCCCAGTTGCGCCCTGGCCCCCAAACCCTCTGGTGCCATCTGCCTGTCTCGGCACTTCTGACTCCACAGAGCCTTTCCTACATCTGGGCTGCCTGCCGTGGCAAAGTGCAGGCGTGGGGTGAGGCCATGCCTTCTCTTTCCAGGAAAAAGTGAGCCCCTGGCCGAAGCAGCAGGCCCAGGCAGAGCCTTGAGCTTGAAGCCCAGTAGGTCTGTGGCCCTCAGGGCCAGAGCAATGCTTTCAAGGCAGGGAAGCGGCCTGCAAGCTGAGTGGGAGTGGGGGAGGGGAGGGAGACAGCTGAAGCCGAGTCCAGAAGGGCGGCGATGGAAGAGCTGCAGCTGGGTCAGAGCCTGGAGGGAGGGCGGGGCCTTCACTGAGGACCCCCCCCCCCTGAGGCCAGCACTAGGCCCAGGCGGTCGCGCATGCTCCCTTGGCCTGTGCGGTGTGTGGGGGCTTGAACCCAAGCCCGCAGGGCTCCCGGAGCGGCCAGAGAAAGAAGGGCCCATGGAGAGGTAGGCGAGGTGGGCAGGGGGCGCCACCTTACTCTCCTCAGCTCCCTGAGGGAGAGAGAGAGAGACAGAGACAGAGAGAGAGATCCCTGACCTCTGAGTCTCTGCCTCCACCGCTGGCTGGTGCCAACTCACGCGCCATCCCACTTCCAGCCATCACCCCCACGCCTGCCCCGGGGCCAGCCCCACCACAGAGAGGCCGGTTGGTTCCTGCTCACCTCTGTGCCGTCCCTTCCCGACCTGACCCCAGTGCAGGGGATAAGCTTCAGACAAGTCTTTCCATGTCCCTCTGCATGACAATAGACTTCCTCCCCTCTCCCATTCCACAGGCCCACCCGGGACATCCACCTTTGTCATTAGCTCAGGAGAGGATGCAAGATGAGAATCTCTGCTATTGTGTGGGGAGACTCAGTTTCCCGGGTTTCCCCCATGGACACATGTTCTTCAGCTGGGTCTGATTTTCTCCAGACAAGCTGTCTTGGGAAGGATTTGGCCAGCCCTAAGAAGCTGAAGGGAAAGGGCGGAGGGGGGTTCTCTCTCTGCCCCCGACAGCCCCGAGCTGGGTCGGTCCCTCAGACCTGGCCAGGGGCAGCCCATCCCCCGGCGCCCTTCCCCGGGGCATCCAAGGGCAGGCTCGGCGCCAGCCCCACCCCGCTCGCCACTGCCCGACCATCGTCCTCCCTCGGGGGGCCTGGACGGGACAGGGACCCGGCTGTGGGAGGCCTCCAGATCTCAGGCCTGGCACACCGTTTACCAGGCTGCTTCCTCCTCTGACGGGGGCCCAGCACACGCCCCAGGAGACTTGGCAGCCGCCCCCAGGGCTCTATCCTCTGGAACTCGTCCCCTTGGAAGGGGCCTGGCCCAGGTGCCAGGTTCGGCTGGTCGGCCAGCCTCCTTTGGAGAAAGCAGGCAAGCCGAGCCAGGCTTGCAGTGGCCCTGGCGTGACACCTGCCACCTCAGGCAGAGGGCCTCCCGCGTGCCCTCCATGGCGGGTTTCTCCCCGGAGCCGTGGCCTGGGCACTAGGAAGGCCGGGCCTCCCCGACTCCCGGGAGGAGGGGCTAGCCCAGTTGCGCCCTGGCCCCCAAACCCTCTGGTGCCATCTGCCTGTCTCGGCACTTCTGACTCCACAGAGCCTTTCCTACATCTGGGCTGCCTGCCGTGGCAAAGTGCAGGCGTGGGGTGAGGCCATGCCTTCTCTTTCTAGGAATAAGTGAGCCCCTGGCCGAAGCAGCAGGCCCAGGCAGAGCCTTGAGCTTGAAGCCCAGTAGGTCTGTGGCCCTCAGGGCCAGAGCAATGCTTTCAAGGCAGGGAAGCGGCCTGCAAGCTGAGTGGGAGTGGGGGAGGGGAGGGAGACAGCTGAAGCCGAGTCCAGAAGGGCGGCGATGGAAGAGCTGCAGCTGGGTCAGAGCCTGGAGGGAGGGCGGGGCCTTCACTGAGGACCCCCCCCCCCCGAGGCCAGCCCTAGGCCCAGGCGGTCGCGCATGCGCCCTTGGCCTGTGCGGTGTGTGGGGGCTTGAACCCAAGCCCGCAGGGCTCCCGGAGCGGCCAGAGAAAGAAGGGCCCATGGAGAGGTAGGCGAGGTGGGCAGGGGGCGCCACCTTACTCTCCTCAGCTCCCTGAGGGAGAGAGAGAGAGACAGAGACAGAGAGATCCCTGACCTCTGAGTCTCTGCCTCCACCGCTGGCTGGTGCCAACTCACGCGCCATCCCACTTCCAGCCATCACCCCCACGCCTGCCCCGGGGCCAGCCCCACCACAGAGAGGCCGGTTGGTTCCTGCTCACCTCTGTGCCGTCCCTTCCCGACCTGACCCCAGTGCAGGGGATAAGCTTCAGACAAGTCTTTCCATGTCCCTCTGCATGACAATAGACTTCCTCCCCTCTCCCATTCCACAGGCCCACCCGGGACATCCACCTTTGTCATTAGCTCAGGAGAGGATGCAAGATGAGAATCTCTGCTATTGTGTGGGGAGACTCAGTTTCCCGGGTTTCCCCCATGGACACATGTTCTTCAGCTGGGTCTGATTTTCTCCAGACAAGCTGTCTTGGGAAGGATTTGGCCAGCCCTAAGAACCTGAAGGGAAAGGGCGGAGGGGGGTTCTCTCTCTGCCCCCGACAGCCCCGAGCTGGGTCGGTCCCTCAGACCTGGCCAGGGGCAGCCCATCCCCCGGCGCCCTTCCCCGGGGCATCCAAGGGCAGGCTCGGCGCCAGCCCCACCCCGCTCGCCACTGCCCGACCATCGTCCTCCCTCGGGGGGCCTGGGCGGGACAGGGACCCGGCTGTGGGAGGCCTCCAGATCTCAGGCCTGGCACACCGTTTACCAGGCTGCTTCCTCCTCTGACGGGGGCCCAGCACACGCCCCAGGAGACTTGGCAGCCGCCCCCAGGGCTCTATCCTCTGGAACTCGTCCCCTTGGAAGGGGCCTGGCCCAGGTGCCAGGTTCGGCTGGTCGGCCAGCCTCCTTTGGAGAAAGCAGGCAAGCCGAGCCAGGCTTGCAGTGGCCCTGGCGTGACACCTGCCACCTCAGGCAGAGGGCCTCCCGCGTGCCCTCCATGGCGGGTTTCTCCCCGGAGCCGTGGCCTGGGCACTAGGAAGGCCGGGCCTCCCCGACTCCCGGGAGGAGGGGCTAGCCCAGTTGCGCCCTGGCCCCCAAACCCTCTGGTGCCATCTGCCTGTCTCGGCACTTCTGACTCCACAGAGCCTTTCCTACATCTGGGCTGCCTGCCGTGGCAAAGTGCAGGCGTGGGGTGAGGCCATGCCTTCTCTTTCTAGGAAAAAGTGAGCCCCTGGCCGAAGCAGCAGGCCCAGGCAGAGCCTTGAGCTTGAAGCCCAGTAGGTCTGTGGCCCTCAGGGCCAGAGCAATGCTTTCAAGGCAGGGAAGCGGCCTGCAAGCTGAGTGGGAGTGGGGGAGGGGAGGGAGACAGCTGAAGCCGAGTCCAGAAGGGCGGCGATGGAAGAGCTGCAGCTGGGTCAGAGCCTGGAGGGAGGGCGGGGCCTTCACTGAGGACCCCCCCCCCCCCCCCGAGGCCAGCCCTAGGCCCCGGCGGTCGCGCATGCGCCCTTGGCCTGTGCGGTGTGTGGGGGCTTGAACCCAAGCCCGCAGGGCTCCCGGAGCGGCCAGAGAAAGAAGGGCCCATGGAGAGGTAGGCGAGGTGGGCAGGGGGCGCCACCTTACTCTCCTCAGCTCCCTGAGGGAGAGAGAGAGAGACAGAGACAGAGAGATCCCTGACCTCTGAGTCTCTGCCTCCACCGCTGGCTGGTGCCAACTCACGCGCCATCCCACTTCCAGCCATCACCCCCACGCCTGCCCCGGGGCCAGCCCCACCACAGAGAGGCCGGTTGGTTCCTGCTCACCTCTGTGCCGTCCCTTCCCGACCTGACCCCAGTGCAGGGGATAAGCTTCAGACAAGTCTTTCCATGTCCCTCTGCATGACAATAGACTTCCTCCCCTCTCCCATTCCACAGGCCCACCCGGGACATCCACCTTTGTCATTAGCTCAGGAGAGGATGCAAGATGAGAATCTCTGCTATTGTGTGGGGAGACTCAGTTTCCCGGGTTTCCCCCATGGACACATGTTCTTCAGCTGGGTCTGATTTTCTCCAGACAAGCTGTCTTGGGAAGGATTTGGCCAGCCCTAAGAAGCTGAAGGGAAAGGGCGGAGGGGGGTTCTCTCTCTGCCCCCGACAGCCCCGAGCTGGGTCGGTCCCTCAGACCTGGCCAGGGGCAGCCCATCCCCCGGCGCCCTTCCCCGGGGCATCCAAGGGCAGGCTCGGCGCCAGCCCCACCGCGCTCGCCACTGCCCGACCATCGTCCTCCCTCGGGGGGCCTGGGCGGGACAGGGACCCGGCTGTGGGAGGCCTCCAGATCTCAGGCCTGGCACACCGTTTACCAGGCTGCTTCCTCCTCTGACGGGGGCCCAGCACACGCCCCAGGAGACTTGGCAGCCGCCCCCAGGGCTCTATCCTCTGGAACTCGTCCCCTTGGAAGGGGCCTGGCCCAGGTGCCAGGTTCGGCTGGTCGGCCAGCCTCCTTTGGAGAAAGCAGGCAAGCCGAGCCAGGCTTGCAGTGGCCCTGGCGTGACACCTGCCACCTCAGGCAGAGGGCCTCCCGCGTGCCCTCCATGGCGGGTTTCTCCCCGGAGCCGTGGCCTGGGCACTAGGAAGGCCGGGCCTCCCCGACTCCCGGGAGGAGGGGCTAGCCCAGTTGCGCCCTGGCCCCCAAACCCTCTGGTGCCATCTGCCTGTCTCGGCACTTCTGACTCCACAGAGCCTTTCCTACATCTGGGCTGCCTGCCGTGGCAAAGTGCAGGCGTGGGGTGAGGCCATGCCTTCTCTTTCCAGGAAAAAGTGAGCCCCTGGCCGAAGCAGCAGGCCCAGGCAGAGCCTTGAGCTTGAAGCCCAGTAGGTCTGTGGCCCTCAGGGCCAGAGCAATGCTTTCAAGGCAGGGAAGCGGCCTGCAAGCTGAGTGGGAGTGGGGGAGGGGAGGGAGACAGCTGAAGCCGAGTCCAGAAGGGCGGCGATGGAAGAGCTGCAGCTGGGTCAGAGCCTGGAGGGAGGGCGGGGCCTTCACTGAGGACCCCCCCCGAGGCCAGCCCTAGGCCCAGGCGGTCGCGCATGCGCCCTTGGCCTGTGCGGTGTGTGGGGGCTTGAACCCAAGCCCGCAGGGCTCCCGGAGCGGCCAGAGAAAGAAGGGCCCATGGAGAGGTAGGCGAGGTGGGCAGGGGGCGCCACCTTACTCTCCTCAGCTCCCTGAGGGAGAGAGAGAGAGACAGAGACAGAGAGAGAGATCCCTGACCTCTGAGTCTCTGCCTCCACCGCTGGCTGGTGCCAACTCACGCGCCATCCCACTTCCAGCCATCACCCCCACGCCTGCCCCGGGGCCAGCCCCACCACAGAGAGGCCGGTTGGTTCCTGCTCACCTCTGTGCCGTCCCTTCCCGACCTGACCCCAGTGCAGGGGATAAGCTTCAGACAAGTCTTTCCATGTCCCTCTGCATGACAATAGACTTCCTCCCCTCTCCCATTCCACAGGCCCACCCGGGACATCCACCTTTGTCATTAGCTCAGGAGAGGATGCAAGATGAGAATCTCTGCTATTGTGTGGGGAGACTCAGTTTCCCGGGTTTCCCCCATGGACACATGTTCTTCAGCTGGGTCTGATTTTCTCCAGACAAGCTGTCTTGGGAAGGATTTGGCCAGCCCTAAGAAGCTGAAGGGAAAGGGCGGAGGGGGGTTCTCTCTCTGCCCCCGACAGCCCCGAGCTGGGTCGGTCCCTCAGACCTGGCCAGGGGCAGCCCATCCCCCGGCGCCCTTCCCCGGGGCATCCAAGGGCAGGCTCGGCGCCAGCCCCACCCCGCTCGCCACTGCCCGACCATCGTCCTCCCTCGGGGGGCCTGGGCGGGACAGGGACCCGGCTGTGGGAGGCCTCCAGATCTCAGGCCTGGCACACCGTTTACCAGGCTGCTTCCTCCTCTGACGGGGGCCCAGCACACGCCCCAGGAGACTTGGCAGCCGCCCCCAGGGCTCTATCCTCTGGAACTCGTCCCCTTGGAAGGGGCCTGGCCCAGGTGCCAGGTTCGGCTGGTCGGCCAGCCTCCTTTGGAGAAAGCAGGCAAGCCGAGCCAGGCTTGCAGTGGCCCTGGCGTGACACCTGCCACCTCAGGCAGAGGGCCTCCCGCGTGCCCTCCATGGCGGGTTTCTCCCCGGAGCCGTGGCCTGGGCACTAGGAAGGCCGGGCCTCCCCGACTCCCGGGAGGAGGGGCTAGCCCAGTTGCGCCCTGGCCCCCAAACCCTCTGGTGCCATCTGCCTGTCTCGGCACTTCTGACTCCACAGAGCCTTTCCTACATCTGGGCTGCCTGCCGTGGCAAAGTGCAGGCGTGGGGTGAGGCCATGCCTTCTCTTTCCAGGAAAAAGTGAGCCCCTGGCCGAAGCAGCAGGCCCAGGCAGAGCCTTGAGCTTGAAGCCCAGTAGGTCTGTGGCCCTCAGGGCCAGAGCAATGCTTTCAAGGCAGGGAAGCGGCCTGCAAGCTGAGTGGGAGTGGGGGAGGGGAGGGAGACAGCTGAAGCCGAGTCCAGAAGGGCGGCGATGGAAGAGCTGCAGCTGGGTCAGAGCCTGGAGGGAGGGCGGGGCCTTCACTGAGGACCCCCCCCCCCTGAGGCCAGCACTAGGCCCAGGCGGTCGCGCATGCTCCCTTGGCCTGTGCGGTGTGTGGGGGCTTGAACCCAAGCCCGCAGGGCTCCCGGAGCGGCCAGAGAAAGAAGGGCCCATGGAGAGGTAGGCGAGGTGGGCAGGGGGCGCCACCTTACTCTCCTCAGCTCCCTGAGGGAGAGAGAGAGAGACAGAGACAGAGAGAGAGATCCCTGACCTCTGAGTCTCTGCCTCCACCGCTGGCTGGTGCCAACTCACGCGCCATCCCACTTCCAGCCATCACCCCCACGCCTGCCCCGGGGCCAGCCCCACCACAGAGAGGCCGGTTGGTTCCTGCTCACCTCTGTGCCGTCCCTTCCCGACCTGACCCCAGTGCAGGGGATAAGCTTCAGACAAGTCTTTCCATGTCCCTCTGCATGACAATAGACTTCCTCCCCTCTCCCATTCCACAGGCCCACCCGGGACATCCACCTTTGTCATTAGCTCAGGAGAGGATGCAAGATGAGAATCTCTGCTATTGTGTGGGGAGACTCAGTTTCCCGGGTTTCCCCCATGGACACATGTTCTTCAGCTGGGTCTGATTTTCTCCAGACAAGCTGTCTTGGGAAGGATTTGGCCAGCCCTAAGAAGCTGAAGGGAAAGGGCGGAGGGGGGTTCTCTCTCTGCCCCCGACAGCCCCGAGCTGGGTCGGTCCCTCAGACCTGGCCAGGGGCAGCCCATCCCCCGGCGCCCTTCCCCGGGGCATCCAAGGGCAGGCTCGGCGCCAGCCCCACCCCGCTCGCCACTGCCCGACCATCGTCCTCCCTCGGGGGGCCTGGACGGGACAGGGACCCGGCTGTGGGAGGCCTCCAGATCTCAGGCCTGGCACACCGTTTACCAGGCTGCTTCCTCCTCTGACGGGGGCCCAGCACACGCCCCAGGAGACTTGGCAGCCGCCCCCAGGGCTCTATCCTCTGGAACTCGTCCCCTTGGAAGGGGCCTGGCCCAGGTGCCAGGTTCGGCTGGTCGGCCAGCCTCCTTTGGAGAAAGCAGGCAAGCCGAGCCAGGCTTGCAGTGGCCCTGGCGTGACACCTGCCACCTCAGGCAGAGGGCCTCCCGCGTGCCCTCCATGGCGGGTTTCTCCCCGGAGCCGTGGCCTGGGCACTAGGAAGGCCGGGCCTCCCCGACTCCCGGGAGGAGGGGCTAGCCCAGTTGCGCCCTGGCCCCCAAACCCTCTGGTGCCATCTGCCTGTCTCGGCACTTCTGACTCCACAGAGCCTTTCCTACATCTGGGCTGCCTGCCGTGGCAAAGTGCAGGCGTGGGGTGAGGCCATGCCTTCTCTTTCTAGGAATAAGTGAGCCCCTGGCCGAAGCAGCAGGCCCAGGCAGAGCCTTGAGCTTGAAGCCCAGTAGGTCTGTGGCCCTCAGGGCCAGAGCAATGCTTTCAAGGCAGGGAAGCGGCCTGCAAGCTGAGTGGGAGTGGGGGAGGGGAGGGAGACAGCTGAAGCCGAGTCCAGAAGGGCGGCGATGGAAGAGCTGCAGCTGGGTCAGAGCCTGGAGGGAGGGCGGGGCCTTCACTGAGGACCCCCCCCCCCCCGAGGCCAGCCCTAGGCCCAGGCGGTCGCGCATGCGCCCTTGGCCTGTGCGGTGTGTGGGGGCTTGAACCCAAGCCCGCAGGGCTCCCGGAGCGGCCAGAGAAAGAAGGGCCCATGGAGAGGTAGGCGAGGTGGGCAGGGGGCGCCACCTTACTCTCCTCAGCTCCCTGAGGGAGAGAGAGAGAGACAGAGACAGAGAGATCCCTGACCTCTGAGTCTCTGCCTCCACCGCTGGCTGGTGCCAACTCACGCGCCATCCCACTTCCAGCCATCACCCCCACGCCTGCCCCGGGGCCAGCCCCACCACAGAGAGGCCGGTTGGTTCCTGCTCACCTCTGTGCCGACCCTTCCCGACCTGACCCCAGTGCAGGGGATAAGCTTCAGACAAGTCTTTCCATGTCCCTCTGCATGACAATAGACTTCCTCCCCTCTCCCATTCCACAGGCCCACCCGGGACATCCACCTTTGTCATTAGCTCAGGAGAGGATGCAAGATGAGAATCTCTGCTATTGTGTGGGGAGACTCAGTTTCCCGGGTTTCCCCCATGGACACATGTTCTTCAGCTGGGTCTGATTTTCTCCAGACAAGCTGTCTTGGGAAGGATTTGGCCAGCCCTAAGAACCTGAAGGGAAAGGGCGGAGGGGGGTTCTCTCTCTGCCCCCGACAGCCCCGAGCTGGGTCGGTCCCTCAGACCTGGCCAGGGGCAGCCCATCCCCCGGCGCCCTTCCCCGGGGCATCCAAGGGCAGGCTCGGCGCCAGCCCCACCCCGCTCGCCACTGCCCGACCATCGTCCTCCCTCGGGGGGCCTGGGCGGGACAGGGACCCGGCTGTGGGAGGCCTCCAGATCTCAGGCCTGGCACACCGTTTACCAGGCTGCTTCCTCCTCTGACGGGGGCCCAGCACACGCCCCAGGAGACTTGGCAGCCGCCCCCAGGGCTCTATCCTCTGGAACTCGTCCCCTTGGAAGGGGCCTGGCCCAGGTGCCAGGTTCGGCTGGTCGGCCAGCCTCCTTTGGAGAAAGCAGGCAAGCCGAGCCAGGCTTGCAGTGGCCCTGGCGTGACACCTGCCACCTCAGGCAGAGGGCCTCCCGCGTGCCCTCCATGGCGGGTTTCTCCCCGGAGCCGTGGCCTGGGCACTAGGAAGGCCGGGCCTCCCCGACTCCCGGGAGGAGGGGCTAGCCCAGTTGCGCCCTGGCCCCCAAACCCTCTGGTGCCATCTGCCTGTCTCGGCACTTCTGACTCCACAGAGCCTTTCCTACATCTGGGCTGCCTGCCGTGGCAAAGTGCAGGCGTGGGGTGAGGCCATGCCTTCTCTTTCTAGGAAAAAGTGAGCCCCTGGCCGAAGCAGCAGGCCCAGGCAGAGCCTTGAGCTTGAAGCCCAGTAGGTCTGTGGCCCTCAGGGCCAGAGCAATGCTTTCAAGGCAGGGAAGCGGCCTGCAAGCTGAGTGGGAGTGGGGGAGGGGAGGGAGACAGCTGAAGCCGAGTCCAGAAGGGCGGCGATGGAAGAGCTGCAGCTGGGTCAGAGCCTGGAGGGAGGGCGGGGCCTTCACTGAGGACCCCCCCCCCCCCCCCGAGGCCAGCCCTAGGCCCCGGCGGTCGCGCATGCGCCCTTGGCCTGTGCGGTGTGTGGGGGCTTGAACCCAAGCCCGCAGGGCTCCCGGAGCGGCCAGAGAAAGAAGGGCCCATGGAGAGGTAGGCGAGGTGGGCAGGGGGCGCCACCTTACTCTCCTCAGCTCCCTGAGGGAGAGAGAGAGAGACAGAGACAGAGAGATCCCTGACCTCTGAGTCTCTGCCTCCACCGCTGGCTGGTGCCAACTCACGCGCCATCCCACTTCCAGCCATCACCCCCACGCCTGCCCCGGGGCCAGCCCCACCACAGAGAGGCCGGTTGGTTCCTGCTCACCTCTGTGCCGTCCCTTCCCGACCTGACCCCAGTGCAGGGGATAAGCTTCAGACAAGTCTTTCCATGTCCCTCTGCATGACAATAGACTTCCTCCCCTCTCCCATTCCACAGGCCCACCCGGGACATCCACCTTTGTCATTAGCTCAGGAGAGGATGCAAGATGAGAATCTCTGCTATTGTGTGGGGAGACTCAGTTTCCCGGGTTTCCCCCATGGACACATGTTCTTCAGCTGGGTCTGATTTTCTCCAGACAAGCTGTCTTGGGAAGGATTTGGCCAGCCCTAAGAACCTGAAGGGAAAGGGCGGAGGGGGGTTCTCTCTCTGCCCCCGACAGCCCCGAGCTGGGTCGGTCCCTCAGACCTGGCCAGGGGCAGCCCATCCCCCGGCGCCCTTCCCCGGGGCATCCAAGGGCAGGCTCGGCGCCAGCCCCACCCCGCTCGCCACTGCCCGACCATCGTCCTCCCTCGGGGGGCCTGGGCGGGACAGGGACCCGGCTGTGGGAGGCCTCCAGATCTCAGGCCTGGCACACCGTTTACCAGGCTGCTTCCTCCTCTGACGGGGGCCCAGCACACGCCCCAGGAGACTTGGCAGCCGCCCCCAGGGCTCTATCCTCTGGAACTCGTCCCCTTGGAAGTGGCCTGGCCCAGGTGCCAGGTTCGGCTGGTCGGCCAGCCTCCTTTGGAGAAGCAGGCAAGCCGAGCCAGGCTTGCAGTGGCCCTGGCGTGACACCTGCCACCTCAGGCAGAGGGGCCTCCCGCGTGCCCTCCATGGCGGGTTTCTCCCCGGAGCCGTGGGCCTGGGCACTAGGAAGGCCGGGGCCTCCCCGACTCCCGGGAGGAGGGGCTAGCCCAGTTGCGCCCTGGCCCCCAAACCCTCTGGTGCCATCTGCCTGTCTCGGCACTTCTGACTCCACAGAGCCTTTCCTACATCTGGGCTGCCTGCCGTGGCAAAGTGCAGGCGTGGGGTGAGGCCATGCCTTCTCTTTCCAGGAAAAAGTGAGCCCCTGGCCGAAGCAGCAGGCCCAGGCAGAGCCTTGAGCTTGAAGCCCAGTAGGTCTGTGGCCCTCAGGGCCAGAGCAGTGCTTTCAAGGCAGGGAAGCGGCCTGCAAGCTGAGTGGGAGTGGGGGAGGGGAGGGAGACAGCTGAAGCCGAGTCCAGAAGGGCGGCGATGGAAGAGCTGCAGCTGGGTCAGAGCCTGGAGGGAGGGCGGGGCCTTCACTGAGGACCCCCCCCCCCGAGGCCAGCCCTAGGCCCCGGCGGTCGCGCATGCGCCCTTGGCCTGTGCGGTGTGTGGGGGCTTGAACCCAAGCCCGCAGGGCTCCCGGAGCGGCCAGAGAAAGAAGGGCCCATGGAGAGGTAGGCGAGGTGGGCAGGGGGCGCCACCTTACTCTCCTCAGCTCCCTGAGGGAGAGAGAGAGAGACAGAGACAGAGAGATCCCTGACCTCTGAGTCTCTGCCTCCACCGCTGGCTGGTGCCAACTCACGCGCCATCCCACTTCCAGCCATCACCCCCACGCCTGCCCCGGGGCCAGCCCCACCACAGAGAGGCCGGTTGGTTCCTGCTCACCTCTGTGCCGTCCCTTCCCGACCTGACCCCAGTGCAGGGGATAAGCTTCAGACAAGTCTTTCCATGTCCCTCTGCATGACAATAGACTTCCTCCCCTCTCCCATTCCACAGGCCCACCCGGGACATCCACCTTTGTCATTAGCTCAGGAGAGGATGCA